>NW_019396280.1:146906-164224 GCF_000591075.1 Eurytemora carolleeae | reverse complement strand
AACATGTACTGGGGAATACTAGAACATGTACTAAGGAATACTAGAACATGTACTGGGGAATACTAGAACATGTACTAGGGAGTACTAGAACATGTACTAGGGAATACTAGAACATGACTGGGGAATACTAGAACATTTACCAGGGAATCATTTTATTTAAAGGTAAAGGTAAAGGTAAAAATCAAGATTTTTCAAAATGACGGTTAAAGGGCGACTCCGTAGAATTTTGGAAGGTGATACTTTTCGAATTTTCGAATTTGATTTTTTTCAGTTTTCACTTCACTTTCAATCCCTCGAATCTCACCGTAAGGAACAATTTCATTCTTTACGAAATTATTCCTCTTCAACTTTGTGACCTCCAAACTTCTCTTTTCCATTAATACATTTATAGAGTGGAATATTCAATTCACAACGGTACCCTTCTAACCTTTGTCTGATCAAGGATGAATGCAAAAATATCTAAATACTTTCATCTGTAAATGTAACTTTATTGAAGAGAATGTAAAAACATAATACTTTTTCAAGATAAAAAAACAACGATATCGTCCTCATTGTTATTCAGAAAAACTTTTTCGTAGATTCAAAAATGTAATAAAAGAAACATGTGAAATGATATAAAAAAGAAATATCATTATAAAAAGATTAACATTTGCTCCAACAAATAACAAAAAATATAACATTTTAGTTTTAAAAAAAAACACAATGAAAATGTCAAAGAAATAATTTAAAGTTTCAAGAAAATCATTTCGAAAAAATTTCAACTTTAAACTGAGTTTACTTTGAAAGAAGTGTTTTACAAAACAATCTAACTTTTCTTACCGCTCACCAGGGGTGTATATTTTCCTACTAAATGTTTTCCCTTATCTGAAAAAAATCTCATATTTTTATTGGATATTTTTTGTTGCATTTATGAAAAAATGAATATATAAATAAATATAAAAGTTTGCACATTGTAAGCTGTTAAGTTTTCAAACTTTAGAAGTATTAAATTTATTTCTCTACTTTCTAGGTTAAAGGACTTGTCATACATTTTTATGATGTACAATGGATGTTATGTTTGATACTGCTTTACATTATAAAGTTAACTAAATGCTTTCCTAATAATAAAACTGAAGTTATAAACCAATAAAATCTTTTTTCACATATTCTGACTCAATGATCGTTAGATTCTAGCTATTTAAATCTTTTTTTATTCTAACAAATATGTATATATTTTAACGTCAATTTTTTAAGGGCTTCTTAAAGTAAAAAGGTTTAGATCTATGTCTGATCAAATAATAAAAAATAATGAATAATAAATTTGAAACATGACTAGTCTACTTAAATCTTTAAATTTACATATAAATTCTTTATTATCACGTAAAAACCGTATGTTTACAACTCTGAAGGAATTTTTGGATTTCTTTTCTGAATATGGAAAGTTCAATGAGATAAATAAAAACAAACTTTAGTTTAGATTAATCTTGAAGAAGATTCTTAAGTTCACTTATGTAAGACTGCGCCATTTGTAAAGTTTCATATTTAGAGAGCTGGTGCTGTGAGCCCAGGCCGGGCAGAACGCCGCGTAATCGGTCAAATCCGCGGTTTAATAAATCCATTCGCCGCCGCTCTCGCGCATTTGCTGCCAATCTCCGTTTTTTAAGAACATTTTCTGAAGGATCAATGGTTCGCGGGATCACTTTACCATTTTTCTGACGGGGGCAGACATCTTGGTTTTCACTTTTAACCTGGAAACCAGATTCTAGTTTGGGATCAATGTTTGTAAGGTCCGTGAGGTGGCATCTTTTTCGGCCATCGTCGACGTTATTTGAGGTGATTGTCGGGCACTGCAGCTTCATTTTTCTTTTCATTATCTGGATGGATTCATTATTAAATGATTTTAAATAGTTTTGTTTTTCCTTGGTTTGGATTGGAAAGGGTTGAACCGGTTTAATGAGATCAGCTGGGAAAATGTTGGCAGTTGCGCTGGAATCCACCAGGGGGTAAAACATCACTCCTGGAACAAAAAGATTTAAAATAATAAAATACATTAAAAATACAAATTTAAATTGATTCAAAAGCTTGAAAAGCAAATAACGTTTGCAAGAAAAAATAACGATAAAAACAATAATATTACCAATCATAAGGATATTTATAGCAATTAATGTATACAAGTTTTTATAATAATAATAATAATAACATTCAAAATAGAGAGAAAAAACGCTTAATAATAATAATTATAACAATATAAATAACAATGATAATATTGATAAATAATTTTTTGTCTTATTAAAACTACTAGCTGCGTTCAATACAAAATGTACAAGATACTTTTTGCAAGGTTACCGATACGACACTCTCGTAAACCAAAGTTTCAAAATCTTACACATCGTGAGAAAGAAACAAATGTATGTATGGTCAAAACAGAGACCGTGAAAACGAAAATAAACTAAGTACTTGGCACAAACTCTTATCTTCTCCTTGTATTATGACTTTTTATTGTATCCTTTGATTTTTTACACTTTAACTATTTAACCCTTCATTTAAAAAAAAGAGAGCACGCCCGACTTACAATCAGCAGAACCCAGAACACAATTCAACTTGTCTATAAAATGACTGACTTAAAAAGACCGCAAAAATTCAAGAATGGAAAAATTTAAGTGTCTAATTCCTTTTATTGTAAAAATTAAATGATTTTTCTCTAAAAGTTAAATATTGAAATTGCATTATTTTACAAAATTTTCCCTTCAGTGCGCATTATAAAATTTATAATTGAACGCCCCCCCCCCCCCCCTCTCTCTCTCTCTCTCTTTTATAATTTTATTTTTTCATTTTTTTAACAATCTTAAATTCAGACGACAGGCGATGTTTCTTTTAATAAAAACTTCTGAGAATGACAAATAAATTATTTCTGAAACGGAGTTCAAAATACAAAAACAGTAAAAATATCTTTACCTATTCTTTGACTAATGTCCTTAAAATTATAAAAGTGTGCACAGTGCACGTTGGAGAAAAACAACTCGCGTGCGCTGAATTTGTAGCTCTTTTTCTAAGGGCAGTCTTGATCCGACTGAAGATGTAAGGTCCTGTGCAGTGTGCACTACTGTTGGCTCCTGTTTCAAGCGCAACAGATGTAATTCCGTGCGTTGGAGTCTCTGGGCCCGTTTATGTCTCTCTTGGGCCCGACCCGCCTTGATCATTGGAAGGGGGTTGGGGCCAGGCTGGGCAATGTGGGGTTGGGGCCTGAAAATAGAGATTTCTTATTGGTCCTAATCGAGAATCCTTAAAGGGATTGTCCAGGCATTTCAGATAATAGCGAGGTGTAAATTTTAATAGTGATTAAACTTAAGTACTTAAGAAAAAAGCAGCAATTCTAAAATAATAATTTTGACCGTTTTTTTAGTTTTGAAGAACGTGCATACTTTCAAATTGAATTGTACAACAGTGGAGTTCTCTGTACACTGTAATATAGTGCACTGTAGAGTGAAGTGAGGGGTTTAACTGTATACTTTAAACTGTAGTGTAGTACTATTACACTGTATGTAGCGTGTAGTGTGTACTGCAGTGTAAACTGTACATTTGTAGAGTGTTGAGTATTATAGTGTACAATGTACTTACAGTGTAGTGTATAGTGTAATGTACAGTGTACGCTGTATATTGTACTGTAGTGTACACTGTATAGTGTAGTGTACAGTGTACAGTGTACTGAGCAGTGTGTATGAAAATGATATATTATGAAAATAAAGAAAAGACACGTGGGACCAGAAATATGTTTATGAGGTTGAAAATAGATAAATAGATATATGTAGATAGATAGATAGATAAAAGGAAAGAAAGAAAAAAAGTAAGATAGATAGATAGATAGATAGATAGATAGATAGATAGATAGATAGATAGATAGATAGATAGATAGATAGATAGATAGATAGANGGTCAACTTTGTCCTCTATTGCAGTTCATCGGATTTTTTAAAATTCCTTTTCTATATCCCGTGGTGGTCATACCCTTAATGGATAACTTTTATCATGGGATAAAGCATTAATTCTCAAATTTAAAATGGCCGCATAGGATATCAAGATTGAGCGTTCAAGATACTTGTCACAAAGTTCCGACCAAAATATATTTTAAGGGAGTGTAGACGATTATTTCGCGTGTTATTCCATTAAAAAAATAGGGGCAAACCCAATTTACAACGGTACCCTGTAGACCTTTGTCTCAGCAAAAATTATGGAATTCAGTATTGATATTTTCTAATTTTGAATTCTTTATGAAGGTTACTTTCTGCACCACAACGGACTAACCAGAGTTAGAGGCATTCGGTTTCTTCTATTTGAAATCATACGCGTTTTGGTTTATAATTAAACAATCTTTAAACTTACGGATTTGTTTGTGTTATACTTTTTATTCAAAAAGTATATGCCGACAAAAAAGTACTTAAGAAAAAAGGCTAAAAAATTATGATTATTAGGACAAATTTTGATCGAAAGTCACAGTTTTCTGGAATATTGACAGAACCGTTAAATCCACGTGGCACATAGAAGAGTAGCGTAATTTACACAATTCAAAACTTGTAAAGATAAAACACAACGATATATTCTCCAATATTGCTAAGAGAAAGAATTAAATGGTACTTGTGTGAATCGGGCTCTTCAGATGGAGCAAATCCCTTGAAAGTACAATAAAATGTACACGTAGATTTAACGGTTCTGTCAATATTTCAGAAAACTGTAACTTTCGATCACAATATGACCTCTTTCACATAATTTTATTATCTTAAATACTTTTTTGTTGGCATATAGATTTCGAATGAATGAGTATTAAATAAACAAATCTGTAAGTCTAAAGACTGTTGAGTTATAGACGAAAACACGTTTAATTTCAAATTAAAAAAACCGAATGCTTCTCTCTATGGTTAGTTCAGGGTGTTTAGGTCAAAATTCTTGCGACGATGATACCTTTTGAGCCTCTCTGCGGAACAATGTGGAACAGTAGATTTGAATAGTCATCTTGAGATATTCAAAGTAAGCTATAACCGATAATCCATAAATATCTGTAAAACATAGCCGCAGAAACTCAATGATATTGAGAAGGATGGAGGGATTAGGGTAAATACGCAGTGTTTGTTTCATATTCTCATATCTATATGTTATATCTCTAAAATGTGGTCGGTCTACGAAATTTGAACCCTTTATGTAAGGCGTTTTAAATTTTTCTCTAATTTATAAATTAAAAAAAATTACATTGATCCACAAATTTTATATTTTAAGTACAAAACTATACACAGAGGGAGGGGGAGGAGGTGGTATGGGAGGAAATAAAATAGTGTAGCAGGTTAGGCGTAGAAGGCAAAGGTGGGGAAAGGGATGATGAAGGAGAAGGGGTAACGGAAGAAGGCTAGGTGAAGGGGAAGGAGAAGTGGAAGGAGAAAAGTGAAATAGGGTAGATAGAGAGATGGGATGGGAAAAAGGGAAACGAGAATGGGAATGGAGGGAAGGTTAGAAGACTTGGAGGGGAAGGGGGTTTCATAGGTGAAGAGGAGGAGTGGAAAAGATAAGGAACGGTAAGGAGAAGAAGGACAAAATAATTAGAAGGTTAGGACTGAAATGAGAACGGGAAGAATGAAAGGGAAAGGAAATAAGAAGGGAAAGGACGGGAAGGAAAGTAGAATGGAAAGAACGGGAGGGGAAGGAAAGAAGAATGCATGGTAAAGGGGGAATGCATAGTACAGTATTTAACTTAAAATCCTCAGTCCTGCATTCATTGTTAAAGTTCTAATGTATTCTCTTTCTACAGAACACACTAAACTAAAAACAATAAAGACTTGGTTCTATTCTACAACTTTTTGCGCGTTTTCACGATATCCGAATTTGAAAATACTTTTATCCTCAGTTCGGCGTGGGAGATCTTTCTGGGCAGGCAAAGATTAAATTGTGAGCCTTTTCTACACAATACAATGGTAGTTTTTTTTTTACAAAATTAGAAAACTGAAAAGAATTAAATTGCAAAAAGTTTTCAAGAAGCTAAAATTGGTAATATTCGCAGTATCATGGGATCGGTACAAGAAGGCCGGCCAACACAAGAACACCGGCCAGTACAAGAAGGCTGATCAGTTCGAACATGTGGGCTGTTACAAGAAGACCGACCAGAATAGGAAGGAAGGCCAGTACAGGAAGGTGGGCTGGTCTAAGATGGCAAGAATGGGCAATAAGAAGATCAGTACAGGAACGGCGGGCCTGAGAAATAGATTGGTACAGGAAAGGCGGGCCTGTGAAAGAAGATTGGTACAGGAAAGGCGAGCCTCGGGCCTGTGATGGAAGATTGGTACAGGAAAGGTGGGCCTGTGAAAGAAGATTGGTACAGGAAAGGTGGGCCTGTGAAAGAAGATTGGTACAGGAAAGGTGGGCCTGTACAAGAAGATTGGTACAGGAGAGGTGGGCCTGTACAAGAAGATTGGTACAGGAAAGGCGGGCCTGTGAAAGAAGATTGGTACAGGAGAGGTGGGCCTGTACAAGAAGATTGGTACAGGAAAGGTGGGCCTGTACAAGAAGATTGGTACAGGAAAGGTGGGCCTGTACAAGAAAAGAAGATTGGTCCAGGAAAGGTGGGCCTGTACAAGAAGATTGCAAAAGATCCCTTTAGATTTTAAAATTTTTTGTAGAATCCCTTAAAATAAGCATCTTTGTCTTGATGTTGAATTATTACCTTTTATCCTCGGTATTCTCAGGACAAGGAAACTGTTTTCATGCCAAACTTAGAAATAAGAAGTTTTGGATTCTGATTCCTCCGCTCCACTCAGCTCCTTCAGCTCGTATTATTGGCATTCCAGAAATTACAGGATAGACAGATAATTAGATAGACAGATAGATATTAACATAGATATTTATAGATAGACGGGTATATATATATATATTAACATAGATATTTACAGATAGACGGATATATATTAACATAGATATTTATAGATAGACGGATATATATTGACTAGTTCCCTTAGATCTAGACTGTTAGTTCTCATATCAATTAAAAATTCACATAGCAAATATAGAAATTTATGGACAATGCAGTTTAAGTGTCATGAAAAAAAGAATTCTGAGATTTCATGCTTATAAATAAATGGTTCACCTCCGGTACCCATTATTACATATCTATTTTCACTACAAACATCCCCCCCCCTCCCTTTAAACACTTTCTCAGTTGTGCCTGTTTGGATTCTACAAGAACTGCATGGAATCTCAGTTATTTTCTTATATAAATCCAGATCTTTCTAGATCTTTTAATAAAGATATTTAATATCATTTCTTGGCTGACTACGCTGACACACAAATTTTCTTGTAGAAAAGGAAAAAGGTTTCACACAAAAAATTCAAGGGCGCTTTATCCCTCTTGCTTAAATGAAATATAATATTTTCATCACCGAGAATTTTCAACATATCATGAAACAAAAATACATTTAGGAGATTTTCTTCCATCAATAATGAGTTTGTAGATATACCAACAAAAATATTTATACATTTCGTTTCTACATTTCTAAGGAACACTAACTAAAACACACGGCTTCTACAACATTGATAGAAATGATAATATTTTTTTAGACTAATTTTTTTTCTTCATTTACATAAAAAGATGGTTCAAGGCATAATTTAACGTTGTTAGGAAGGTTTCTTTTATTTCTGTGCCCCACGCACTTAGACCAAAACTGCTTTGAAAAGTTGCACCAATTTTCAAGACTGGGTCGACTTTAGAGTGTCGCACCGTCATTGGACTTTGATTTTACCCTTCTAAGTCTCTAATACCTTTATTTAAAGCCCTAGACAGTAGACATGTACATTTTAGAGCTATAAAGCAATTTTTAGCTTTAGTTGTAAAAAAAGATGTCAGGTACTTTGCCAAAGGCATTTTCTTTTCCCATGTGGCAACTTCCCAAATGTGCAATTTCCCAAGCGGCAACTTCCCAAGAATGTCCTAGCAGCAGCGCTCACCCCCCCATGGTCTAGCCGCGGCGCTTGGCCCCCTATCCCATCCATGCCACAGCACTCGGACCCCATTGCAGCTAGCAGTGCCTAAGAGGGTCTAACCTAACCTTTGGGAAGTTGCCGCTTGGGAAATTGCACATTTGGGAAGTTTCCACTTGGGAAATTGATACTGGGAAGGTGTCTTTGGGAAAGTACCTATAGCACCGTAAAAAAGTAGTTGGAAAAATCTTTGCGTGAGAGCTTGCAACCTTAGATCACTTTTTCCCCACCATGCATGAATATTCTTGCAATTGTTGTTGTCCATACCCCACCGGCGCGTTTTGAAAAAAAAACAATTTCAAAATTAATTCTTTTTGCCGATTTTAAAGAAAAAATTTAAGGCTTCTTTATCAACTGATTTATTTAAAATTTATGAAACCCCTGAACTCGTGAGAATCTTTTAAATGGCTCCTCTACATTTTTCTTAATAAATTTATCTTAGCTGCGATAAGCACGGAATCGTGGAGAAAGAAAAAGACTAGATCTTGAAAATATGTCAGAGATCAGATTGACATCCATCCTCAAATTGACCAAGAGATATTGTGAAGTAAAAGTTATATGTTTTGTTAATTTAACTTAAATTTACAAAAGGTCGTCGTAGTTATTCTAGTTTAACTTTAACTAACTTTAGAAACCATTTAGATTGAAACTTATTTAATTTTTTAATTAGCTGTTTATTATCTCTTAAAACATGCCGTAAAATTTCCCTAAATAGATTTTATTCTATCCATGAATCTCTTTTCTCCATAATTTGGCGGAGCTGTATTTTCAGATATTAACAGTCCATGCAGTTTTCAGCAGCCAGATACATTAGTTCCAGGCCTAAACCAGAAACTAGAAATGGAATTATTTAATTTCTTAAAGGGAATGTTTATGAATTTGAAAAGGGGAAAGGATAAACTTTATTTGTTTTTAGAATTTTTTTGCACTTTCTAATTACTGAAAACTGAATTTCGCTTTGAATACTTGGATGCTTGCAAATTTCAAGATAATATCTCGCATTTCTACATTTAAATTAAATGCAATAACAATGCAGTATCAATATTATAATTTTTAAATTTTAGTCTTCTGCCCACACTTCAGTCTTCTGCCGACATTTCAGTCTTCTACCGACACTCCAGTCTTCTGTCGACACTCTAGTTTTCTGTCGACACTCTAGTCTTCTGCCGATACTGAGAGAGACAAGAACGTATATGAAATGTGATCCACGAAACTTTCACGATGGCAGGGATAAATACTTTTCCTGTTGTCCTACAGTTACATAATAAGTTACAAGGAGCTGGGATATGGGCCAAGATGGTTCTGAAAGCTGAGAATGGGAAGGAGACTATAACCTTCTCATTAGTAACCAAGCCTGTAGCTGCAGTGTCCTCAACCCCTGCACCAGGAAGGTGTAAAAAACCTTCCAAGATGAAAAAGGACAGGAAGAGAAAGAAGGTCTGGTTGGAGAAGAGAAGGCAGGGGAAAGAAAAAGCTTCTCAGACAGGCAAAATATCTATCCTTGAAGAGGCCTGGTTGGAGAAGAGAAGTCAGGGGAAAGAAAAAGCTTCTCAGACAGGAGAAATATCTATCCTTGAAGAGGCCTGGTTGAAGTCTACAGCTGAATTAGAATCCTACACACAACCGGGCTTTGTCAGGTTAGATCAACAAGTTAAACCAGTTCAACCGAATACAAGCTTTACGGATCCCTGAAGTACAGAAACCTTGTGCAGTACACCTTGCAGTACGGAGAAGAGAAACTATACTAGAGCTGAGGAAGCCGCTCAAAATCCAGAGGCCTCATTTAAAGAATTTGAGCCGCGGCTTAGATATGGTTAGTTACATTTAAAATTGTGTTTATTTTATCAAGATTTAAGCCAGAGCTCAATTGAAACCGGTTTTTGAGGGATTTAAGACGCGGCTTAAATTCATTAAATTCGGACACACAGGAGAGACAATCAGGACCCCAGAGGTACCTTCCTTAGCAGTACTACAACCTGTACCTGCTGGAGAGGGGGGAAGTGTAGGTAGCGAACACACTTCTCTTGTCTCTGGGACACAACTTGGCGGCACCGCTGACATAGACATGGATACGGACATGATAAGGATTGAGAAGAAGGACAGGAGTAGTTTATGTGCTAAATGTGATGGCCGGTCATCTTGGTCTCCTATCTACAGATCTGAGACAATCTGCAATAAAGAATGTGACTTGGTTGCACAAGAAACATGCCCTAAATCAAGTACAAGATGGGATGAACCAAACCGCATGAAAGAATGCAAATCCAACCCGCATAAAAAGATTAAAAAGCATCCCGTGAACTTTTCTGTTGGGTTTAAATGTAAAAACCTGTTTGATTATGAATGCAACCCTGCCTGTCCACAAGATAAATCTAAACACCCCTGTGTATAGTAATGTTCTAAACTAAGAAAATTAAAAATAATGTTCACTTCACTAATAATCATAATCTATATTAAACATTCATGTTTGATAAATCTGTAATATTATATGTATCATCAATAAACATTTAGATCTTTTAAATAACTTTAATATGGTTTACAAATAATTGCGTTTCAAGATAAAACAGAACAGAATATAATTTTTACATTTTTATTGTCTTTATAATTCCTGATTTGAAAAAACTTGTTTTATTACCAATTTGTATTAGAATAGATACTATAACTAAAAGTAAATAGTCCTACAAGTGGATAGGATCCGCTCGAACAATACATCCCGATCAACACAGCTTTGGTTGGCAGCTCCCTGCTTATCATGGCTTACAGCTGGGTCATAAAAAATTTAAAAAACAATTCATAATTCTTTATTTTTGGACTCTTTACTTTACTAAAATCCAGGAATTCAGCAGCAGAACTTGATATCCAGTGTTGGATATCCATCCAGTAAGTCCAGGAATTTTATATCCAGTGTTGGATATCCGACAAGTAAGTCCAGGAATTTTATATCCAGTGTTGGATATCCGACAAGTAAGTCCAGGAATTTTATATCCAGTGTTGGATATCCGACAAGTAAGTCCAGGAATTCCGCAGAAGAACTTGACATCCAGTAAGTAAAGGAATTTAGCAACAGAACTTGATATACAGTCAATGAAAATTCTATTCCCTTCTGAAATATCCAGCAATAATGGATGTAAGATGGAAATATTTTTTTTTTTATCAATCATAACTCCTCGTACGTATTGAAGATATTTTTTTAATGAATCTCTTTTATGAAACCAAATAAATTAGCTGATCTCATACTAATATAAAATCTAGAAGATACGAGGTCGAAAGTCATACAAGTAATGTCACATAAATGTCACAGTCTAAGTCTTGGAAACCTTGACTTAGACTGTGGCAAGGAACTATATACAGGAACGCCCAACTCAGATATACGCAAATTCTGTACAGTACACTGGGGAGAAATGTAAACAAACCCAGCTCCCCCACAGAAATTGAAGGGAAAGGACTAAAGCTCTGATGCAATATTATAGTCCAACAAAAAAAAAGTTAATATATCAAGTTAGAGCGAATACTTATGATTGTTGGCTTTGTGATCGATATGGAAAATACAATAGCAACATATTCTTATTCCACCCCTTGGACCCTTTTCCCTCAAAAATGATGCGTTGCCCCTGAATTCTTTGTTTTGATCTCCTCCCACTGCAGTTCACAGATTTGACGCATCAGATATGGCGGTTCCTGGTCTATATATTTCTTGGACTTTGGATTCAATATGATAATTCCCATCTCGGGCAGCTGTTATTGATTCTTAAAAATTTGTGTGCCACGTTCGTTAAGGGGGGGCCTTCAGTTAGATCGTTCTTTTTACGTTTGTTAATGATGATTGATCGCTAACAATACTGAAACAGAGTTGCAAGTTTACCCATATCTCTTATTCATAAATTTCAAGCTCCGAGGCGTAAAAACTTCCACTCAAGAAATATAAATAAAATCTTCTTAAAGAGGAAGTATGAATATGGCACTTAGCATGCTTTTGTGACTTTAAAAGTTTCTTTTTAAAATATATTATCACAATTATGTTTAAATTTGTCATTCTTCTTCAATTTTTATTATATATTTTTTATAATTTTCACATTATTTTTAATCTTTATTCTTTATTTTTTATCATTCTCACATAATACTAACAATTATTTATGTTTTGATGCAAGGGAGCACAGAACAGAGATAAGAATACAAAGGAAAAATTAGACTATCCCTCCGTATAATTTTTTCAGTCCTTTTGAGCCACTCTATACTTATGTATTCTCTTTGCAAGGGAGGGATGTATAGGTTGTATTTAGAACCTTTATAATCTGTTAAACTTTGAATACAGTGAGAGCCATAAAAAATAGAAAAAATCATTATATCAATTTTATTATTTGATTTCATCATCTTGCGACAATTTAAAAAATCCCGTATTTAATTTCATGGATCTGTATACAGTATACACTGCACAATTGCTGTATTACATGTTTATTGGATTTTCTGGTTCTCAATGCATTTCTTATTCAAAATCCGTCAAAAATAACATTAAAGACTCTGTTTCCTTTAATATTCAAACAAAAAAGTATAAAATAGAAGATACGAAAAATCTTCAAAACGGTTTAGAATGGGTCCAAAAGCTTGATCAATTTTAACCAGGATGCCTGATTTACCGTAATAATGTTATGACTTTTTTACGTCGTTTATATTTTGTTGTTCACTGGAAACTAGACAGAAGGTGCTGCACAAGTTCATGTGACACTACTCGACCGACTTTGTGAACTTTTAGGTCCTCCACACACCGAACTAACCAGAGAGAAGAAGCATTTGGTTTCTTTTATTTGAAATCAAACGTGTCTATCATTCAACAATCTTTAAACTTACAGATTTGTTTATTTTATACTTTTTCATTCAAAATGTATCTGCCACCAAAATATATCTAAGAAATTAAAGGCTATAAAATTATGTATAAGGTGTCCAATTGTGATCGAAAGTCACAGCTTTCTGAAATATTAACATTCATTCATTCATATTTTTATTCAACTACAAAGCATGAGATATTACAAATAAGCAATCACAATTTACTATGCAGTTTGGATCCGCCTAACCAGGGTTGGTTGTTTTGAGTGGTTGGCCCTAAGTTAATTAACGATAATGAATATAAGAGAACCTTTAAATCCACGTGTCCAGTTTTGACTTTATCCGGGTATTCACATTTTAAATTCAAAACATTTTTGTTCTTCTCAATAGTTCTTCAATAAAAGGAGACAGGATTGAAAATACATGACGTGCAATGATGGTGTGTGAGTGTGTATGTTAGTGTAAGAATGTAATGTATATATATAACTGGAGGTAAGGTTGTAAAGCCAATTTACATAAGAAGCTAATGAAGTTGAGTAGATACATACAAGTGATACAAGATATGTATTCAGGGTTAAAAAAAACAAGCAAGAAAACTGCAAAATATTTCTCAGAAATAGAAATAAACTGAATGATATGAATCGGTTCTAGCTTGGTTATCAACAATGTATAAATCCAGCATCTAAAATAAAAAAATCTGTGTTTTGTTTTTAAATGTATAAAAAAAATTACTACTGAGTACTGCTGGAGTAAAACAAATAATACAGGGTGAGCCGAAAACACCTAGGATTATCGATGCTTTGGACAAAAAATTCAAAATTTTTGTTTTCTTCGGATTTAGGCATAAAAAATAAAATGTGAAAAAATTTAATCTAGAACATCGAAAAAATTTTTTTTTGAATAATTGTTCGGAAAATACTATTTTATTGTTTTCCAAAATTTCATAAAAAATTGAATGATATTTTCAAAAAATCTGCAAAAGTTGTTGAGTGCCAGTAAGTGTTATCAAATTATAAAGTTAGAACTGTTATGATTTTAAAAATACAAATAATTGGCTGCTATGTTTTGATAATAAATGCATGTAACATTTAACCCAAGATTGTCAACTTTGTTTTACAAAAAAAAATATATATATATATATATATATAGTGCCAATAAAAAAGGAACTAAAGGGAATTTAGACGTTATTTCAAGTGAATCGTCGTTTACTGAGTGGCATATCCGATTCACAATGGTACCCTTGTATGCTGTAGTCTAGAATTTATGAGATCTTCTCTTTAATATTTTATTATTTTCAAAAGTTGGGTTTCTCTTCTGTATTTCTACTTAAGAAACATCTTCAAATGCAAGCTTATTTGAAATTACAACCACAGTCCTTTTAAGTTTCATCTTTAATTGACAATTAAAAAATAATTAAGTTATAATTAAAAAGATTTAATGTTTTTTCTAAATATTAGAATGTTTCACGATTTAAAAGTCGTCGTTGATTCTTATGCTTATAGGAACATCTTGTTAAACTGATGAATTTGTGATAGAAAGGGAGGGGAGGGGGGAGGGTATTAATCAAGAAGGTAGAGAGGGGGGGTGTTATATTGCATGTGGATTAAGTATAATTGGATTTATCTACTTATCACAAGGGAAAAGCTAGATTGTTGCTTTGAATAAAATGTATTATCTATTTTCTGTAATAGAAATAGAGTACACTACGCGGTAACTAACTTTTTAGCCCCCCCCCCCTCCGAATCCCCTTGCTCATGGTCAATGATGTTACTTAGACTTCCATGCTTTATAAAGTGAGAGTTCATTGAAGAAAGCATTTAAATACAATAGCACTTGAAAGGGTTAAGAGACATTAAAATCTAGATTTGAAGTTTAAAATTAAAAATTTCAGAATCCCCAGTCATTAAAAAAATTAAAAGAACACAATATCTTAAGCTGTCAAGTGTCTAATTATCTTTTTAATTAAGTTAGTTTGTGGAGTTTATGTGGCATAAGTGTTACACAAGTTTAAGAACATGGATCCAGCCAGCTATGGAAAGTTGAATTAATTTTCAAGACAAAGTTGCTACGCTTGGGGGGAAGGCGATCCGCACCCGTTTGACATCCGACCCGCAGATGACGTCACAAAACGTGTTTGCTGCATGTGCTTACCCCTATGTCGTCCTGCCCTCATCCGTTGGCCTTCCGGCAAAATGTCTTAATTTGTAAAGGCAATTATTTTAAGTCTGAAAATTGTTTTTATTTCTTTTAGGCAGCATCAGTCAGAAACAACTGGTTTTAATTGAAATTTTTTAATTTGAAAATATAAATTTTAATTGATTTTATAATAAATTAACCCTTTTTTATTATTCTGAATCGCACACCAAAAAGCGAGATTTTACATAAGCAATGAGTTTTCCTTGGTGTTTCAAAACTTTTTTCGAGTAGATTATCGTCAGCAAGTACTTAAATATGTTCATAAAGAGTAAATTGCGAAAAATCCAGGGGGAAGGAACGTCATGTGTGTGTGTCTGTACCAAAAGAGTTTGTGCAAAGTTTATCAAACCGAAGGTGTGTACTGTAGGTATATACAGTTCAGAAGAATCTCGGTATTTGTACAGTCTAGGAGAATACATTTGTTTATTGTTAATTGTTTACTTAAAAATAAGTTTATTATACATGTAGTATATTAGTTATGTATTTAAGTCAACACTATAAGCCAAATTGTCATGCAAAGAATATAATTTGATTAAAGTTTACAATAGACTAATCGTTATTCAAGTTTAATTATAATTGACAACATTGTTCTGCAATTTCCTTGACTGTTGTGTGTCTGTACCAGAAGAGTGTGTGTATGGTTTACCGAACTTGTCTGCAAAGGCTTTCTCATGCCAGACCAGCGCCATTTCCTTTCCCTTTATTCCTATTCCCTGTAAAAACCTCATTATTGCCATGGGATGTTCAACCTCAGTGCAATCACGAAAACTGCAAAGTCATGTATACAAAAGCAATATATTTTCAGGAAGAAAATGACTTGGTACTCAAATGTATTTTAGCGACAATGTTTACTTTTTTATTTTTAGCATTCTTTGGACCATGCAAAACATGAACTTAAAAAAATCTACGATAAAAGTCATCTTTACAAAGTTCATAAAAGTTTTCTTGCAGAAAAGACTAGGTTTTTAGAGTATTATATGTGCGTATTTTAGAATTGAAGCTTGGATATAATCTAATATGATATGGGACGCTCTGTATTATCTAAAAATATTATGAATATAAATGCGGATCGGAAGACATACAGGTAAGTGACGTAAATAGCGCAATGTCCCAAATACTATCTACATTAAAATGTTCTTTGATCTGAATTTTTAAAACTATCGCTGATTTCAGCGGGTAGATGTGCTACTGTTACAAACAAAAAATATCATAAATAAGTTTATTATATGACAGATACATGACGTCTTTATAAATTTAAATTAATGCTGCATTCGTCTTTAATTAGCATAAACAAATCAAGGAATTTTGCCAGAAGGCCAACGGGTGAGGGTCGGATGGCATAGGGGTAAGCGCATGCGGCAAACCTGTTTTGTGACGTCATCTGCGGGTCGGATGTCAACGAGTGCGGGTCGCCTTCCTCCTCCTCGCTACCCTATGGCCTTGCTTTTACCTTTATAACTCTCTTAGATTTTTGTTTAGCCTACAGACAACTAAAAATCACATGTATTATGTATTAGCTTTAGATTAGATTTTTAAGTAGAGATATGCAAATTCTCAAAGATTTTTACGCAAGCACTTGCAATCTTTGGTTTACTGTGCTTTTCTGAATTTTGAAGTGGGTTTTGTTATCGCTTTTAACTACAGGGTGTCCCGCAAAACATGACAGTTGGTGAATAGTTTTGAATGTCTTCTTCCAAATACTGTATTAGATATTAAAGACTTTTTGCAGTTTATTTCGCTAAAAATAATCTTTTACTTAAAACTATCTTTTACATTAAAATATATTTAACGATAATATGATTGCCCAGTGATATTTAACATTATTCTCTTTGGCATCAAAGAACTTAGCACATTATGGAAGACATTTAAAACTATGCACCAACTGTCATGTTTCGTTGGGACACCCATTACCTTTTACAACTAGTTGATTCATAGAAGGTTGTAAGTTTGCATATTTATATTATGAGATTCTTTAATTATTTGATATTATGAATACTAAAAAGCAGTTTAACTAACAAAGGCGAATTCAGATAATACTTTTGAATCGCCAAGATCAAATTTGACCACCTTTCTGTTTCAAATTGATCTTAGTAGAAAGCAGTTGAGGCGTCAACACCTCCTCTCTCTGAGAGAAAGCATGCAAAAGGCTTGCAAATATATTCAGGACTAGGGCCGCAACCCTTTTTACTGTCAACAAGAATGGGTTCACACCCTTTGCTAATAGTAGATGTCAAAGTCTACTACAGACAACGAGTATGGATTCACACCCTTTGCTAATGGTAGATGTCAAAGTCTACTACAGTCAACGAGTAT
>NW_019396280.1:69723-146655 GCF_000591075.1 Eurytemora carolleeae | reverse complement strand
CAGGATTACCCAAAGAGATTCACAACAGTACTCTGTAAATTTCTTTCATCTGAGGTCAAATTTAAAGAATTTAAATCGCGTTGCTGAACCGCCAAAATCCGGTTCTAATTGAGTGGTGGCTCAAATCAAGAATCACTGAATCCAAGTGGAACCAACCATGTTTGAGCCACGTCTCAAATTTGTGACGCGGCTCAAACTCTTTAAATTCGGCTTTAGAAGGCTTTTAACTTTTCAAATTGATATCTGAAGATTGTGAAAATTTTGCTTTAATATGATCTCTATTCTCTTAATATATATCTATACCTCTATGGGTCTAATATATTAAATACATATTCTTTAAATAGATCTAGATATCTATTGGTTCTAATATATCTATTTTCTAAATAGATCTACAGCTCTATGGTTCTAATGTATCTATTTTCTAATTAGATATAGACCTCTATTATATAAATAGATCCATATTTCTATGCTTCTAATATATCTACAGTATTAACAAGAAAACTGTAGATATAGGAAGACGACAATATAGCATTTTTGAAGTGTTCTGATGTTGTTTAAAGCAATTAGCTTTACTTGAAAGTTATTAAATTACATATTAGGTAAAATGGATCTGTTTACGTTGCACAATTGTTGTGTTTCATGATCAGTGCGCTAATAAAAGTCAGATCTTGAGTTTAAAAGTCGACTTCCTATTCCAGAGTTTTCTGGTTGTCACTGTATTCTCTAAATATATCTACATCTCTATGGTTCTAATAGATCTATTCTCTAAATAGATCTATATCTCTATGGATCTAATATATCTATTCTCAAAATAGATCTGTATCTCTATGTTTCTAATATATTTATTCTCTAAATATCTCTATGGTTCTAATATATTTATTCTCTAAATATCTCTATGGTTCTAATAAACCATGTAATGGGTTGATTACACAATAAAGATTAGAAGATCATGTATCTTCATCTGAACTCTGGAGTACATGTATATAAGGACTTTAGTCAACTGTATTAACACTGAACATTTTCTGATTGTAACATACAGGGTTACCCACAAAAAAATGAAATTCCATTCTAAGCCACCGTATTAGAGTTTCATGATATATTTTCATCAAACACAAAAAAAATTATCTTTATTCCCCTTTTCACGATTTAAAGTTAAATTTAACTACTTTGTTAAGATAAGATAAGATAAGATAAGATAAGATAAAGTTTATTGTATAAAATACATTTATCTGTGTAAACAGTACAAGTATAAAGCAATTAGATGGAAAATAGCTCTTGGCTGTTTTGATTATTTTGTCCACCTAATTTTAATAATGATGACAAAACAGTTTAATTGAATAGATTTAAGGAGAACTATTAGAGATCAGGGTGCGATTTTATCTTATGCAACATAGTTGTAAGAATCAAAGCTTTTTTTGAATATTGGAGAAGTAAAAACAGAATAATTCTTGATAAAGTAGATAATCTAGGATGTAATCTTTTAAGTAACTGATTATGTTATCATTCTATCTACACTTGAAGCCCCAAACAAATTAATTTTCTTTAAAAAGTTCTAATAAACATTTCCAGAAAAAAAGGTTGCAACCAGAGGCGGCTTTAGGGGAGGGGGTCCCCCCTCTGGAAAATTGAGGGGGGGGGACGTCCCCCCTGGACAGCTATAGAGAGAAAGCAACTTCAAGTGCCTTTTATTTAATTATTAACAATGGATTTTAACAAATTTATTGCCGCACCACTTAAGCCCTAATCACACTTTTTACCATGTAATTTTTATTTCAAAATTCTGACACTCTGTTTAAAGTTTTGGGCTCTGCGATTTCCTCTATAGAGTACGACATCAAAGATTCTGTCAGTAACCTTTCTTCAATAAGTTTTTTCAGCCATAAAAATATTGTCATAAAAAGATTAAATGAGAAGTATGAAAAAAATGCATCTACAGTGTCAGAACCTTAAATTTTGTTCGTAATACCGAACTACACCGAGAGTATTTTCAATAGTTTTTTTAACGGATGCAACGTCATGCTGCACATAAAGAGGGAGGGAAGGCAGACCACACCTGTTTTTCGTCCATACCGCAAATTACGTCACAAACTCAGCTTTCTCGGAATTAAGCTTACTATTAGTTTTAGTCAAGACCGCACCTATCTCCATTCGGCATTTTGTATACATCCTAATAAATGTACTGTAAATTATCAAATTATAATTTTTGGGCCAGGTCTTAGAAAATTCCAGTTGAAAAAAGGTGAACGCACTGCTGACAGAATTTGCGTCCACACAAAAAAGGGTATGCCTTCCATCGCACATATGGAAGCTCACCAAAGAAAAAGAAGTATTGATTTTCAGTTTATAATTAGTAAACACCTACTTCATAACAACTTATCGAACCAGTATCTATCTAAGTCCAGTCCAGTTTCACTTAGCTATATTAATATTTAAACCAAGATACAATCTCGTTAGCTATCGATATCAATCGGAAGCTCATAACTATCAATGCCAAGTCAAAGGTCACAAACCTGTTAGCTATCGGTGTCAATACAGATACTAGCAATCAATTGATCAATGTCTCAAACAGGACATGATCTACACGGCTACAATCCCATGAACTAACAACGCCACTATCTTTGGGAGTGATCTCGTTGCTATGTCAACTGCAAAAAATGCAATCTATTGATCAATGTCTTAAACAGGACATGATCCACACGGTTACAATCCTGTGAACTATCAACGCTACTACCACTGGGCACAATCTCGTTTGCTATGTCAACTGAACAAAAACAATCTATTGATCAATGTCAAATACAAGACACGAGCTCAATTCATATGTTTCATCAAAAACCAAATTACTCTCAACACTGTTATCAAAGCAGCGTTTCTCTATCAACTGATGTATTTAAGGTTTATACGTTACAAGTTAAAGTTAATTGACAAAATTACAATTCCTACATAGGTATCATACATTACATGATTAAGGCAATCATGTTATGTATTACAGCACAGTTGAAATAGGCGCATTTAAGATGTATGTCATTATCTATATCACAGGATTAAACTAATCCTGCTACGTATTTATTTGAAACGCAGTTCAAAATAAATAATGAGTTTAACGTAAAAGTTTACAAATATAGATAGTTAATAATGTACAACGTACTGCAGGTTTACAGAATATTCTGTGACCCGATATTTATTACATATATACGGAAGGAAAAGTTTAACCCTACTTCCCCCCCCCCTCTTTCTCTTGTATCCCCCTTAATCTGTGCCCAGAACATATTCCTCTTGACATCCCATCATACAACGTAAACATTAATACATAACCCTTGATCAACACCCCCTCCTCCGCCACTTGGAGGGGGGGGGGGGGGTAATGGCTCCACTGTAAAGCAATATAAATCCACGAATTTTTGAAGAGTGTGAAAGAAAATAATCGCTCATTGCTAACAGCAATTTGGAACGCGGTTTAGGATAATCATTCAAAAAAAGTACATAATGTTGACACTAGATTTTAATTGTTCAGGGTTACCCCACAAAGGATGAACCTTCAAAGACGACTGTACAGAATGTAACCTGTCTGTTTCGTTATTTTTATTATTCTCGGCAACCGTAAACTTGTTTCTTTCATTAAAAGTTTGTATTCAAGGTAAAAGAAACCTTGGAACTGTTTCAGTCTTTAAATTCTCATCCTTTGTGAGTCCTGTATTAAGAGATTGTCTTCATGTAGTAAGTGCATCGTAAAAATATATGCAGCCAGGGTTCTTCACAAGGGATAAGACAACAGAGACGACTGTACACAATCAAAATCTGTACAATTACAGATTATATATATTTATCGGAAAAGACCTAATTTAAACTTGGACGTGTCATTTTCTAAAGTTTCATATCGTCTTTACAATCTCATCTGTTGGGATAACCCTTTATAATGCAGTCTGCCTTGGGTTTCTATCTTATATGGAGCAATTCCGTGACGGAAATGTATTACGGAATCTTTCCTGCAGCCTACAAGACAAAAAACTTAACACTTCTGGAAATTAATTGCGGAACATTGTCTAACCGAACCAAGGAGTTTTTTTCAAAATATATCGAAATGAATATAAAAAGTTTACCGAATTCACAAACGTTTAAATCATACACTATAAACAATTGTTAAAATAAAAAACAAATATCAGTTAATGTGAAATGTCGTGCAAATAATTGGGGTCCGATCGGTTTAGCCGTTTATTTGATGGATACTATCAAACAGAAAGACAAGCAGAGTATTAATATAAAGATTGAAAAATGTACAACTCGCTCTGACGGGCGGATTTATGGTAATGTCAATTTGGTAATTTGCGGGCTATTAAATGTTAAATAATGTGCCGTTTCTCACATTATTTTGGTTAGGTTAGATTAAGACAGTTTCTTGGCCGAGTGCTGCGGCTAGGATGGGCTAGGGGCCAAGCACTGCATCCTCTTAAGTGTTGATTATAAAAGGGACAGTTTGGTAACTACATATAAAAAGTAACATTAATAACTTCCTAACATTGACATACATAAAGTCCGTTCTTGTTGCAGTATTTAAATCCTTAATTCTGAATCTTGAAACATTTTCCCACCCCTAGAAGGGGTGATGAATAAGCAATTCATGATCCAAGTCTCCTTGCAGTATATGACACAAGTGCAGGTTGAAACGTGGTTTTTAGAAAATATTTCGAATTTTACAATTATTTTTGGCTCATTTCTTTTGTGCAGAAATAAAAGATTCCTAGAATCAATTATCTTCATTGAATATAAAACTAAAAATTAAACAATTTTACATAATGTCACTTTTATTTCGTTTACCATAATGTCACTTTTATTTCGTTTACCAAATTGTCACTTTTATGACGTTATCAAACTTTTATTACCAAATTGTCACTTTTTTGTTGTTACCAATTTGTCATTAACAAATTGTCACTCTTGTGAGCTTACCAAATTGTCGTTACCAAATTGTCATTACCAAATTGACATTACCAAAAATCCGCCCATCCTAGCTCTACACATACATTTAAGTCATGCTTTAGTAGAGAAACCTCAATAATAAAATAATCAGTTTTTAACATGGCAATCTAATTCAAATTTGACTTTGTGATGTTCAATATAAGGAACAAAATGGTAGAGTTTCCTCTAACACACGGAGATCCAGACATCTGTAAAAGTTAGTAATCAAATTTTGAGACCCGGGACCAAATTTTTTTAATTGGAGAGGTCGCTGAACTACATATTACTGGTTTCCAAATCCTCATGAATCTTTTACTTTAAATCGGTGATTCAAGATTTGAATAGGAGGTAGGTAGATAAAGATCAGCGACCTAGCTAAAATTCATCAAATTCGGTCCCAGTCGACGCTTAGCCTGAAGGCTTACCTCGATAACTCATAAGAAATGTATTTTTAACAATGTTTTTATAATTTGCATAAGAAAAGTATAAAAATGAACATTTTAAAACTGACACTGGCAAGTTTTTTGGCTTCAGTTTAAAAGGAGTAATCGGCAAAATCTGATAACATTTTATAAAGATCTTGCATATTTTGATAAAGAGTGTTTAGCAAGCGAGAAATAAAATTTAAAAAATCTGCCTCAGTGATATAATATAATTTTATAATGTTGCTCAAATATTATTTAGAGTACATGGTTTTTTTATCTATGTTCTAGGACAATAGAATCCACTCCACCCTTTACATCTTAGAAATCCTTTTCCCCCATATCCTATAAATTTCCTCAAGAATTCCCCAACCCCTTACAGCAGTCTGTATTGCTCTTTTATCCATTCTATTCTTTACAGAANCCATAACAAATTTATGCTAGTAAATCCCCTCAAGTCAACCCGCCCATCTCCCCCCGGGCTGCAAACTTAACATAAAAACAAATTCTTCTACTATTGTTCAATACACCAAGATCTACATAATCCTAAACAGTAACACAAGAGCACATTAGATAAAAAATACCATTTAGTATTTACTTAAACCAAGGTTGTATAATAAGGTAGGTTACTCTCGATGCGCTGCAATGAACGGAAAAAGTCGTCTCCTAAAATAGGTAAATAAAAACCTCATATGACGTCACTTTTGCCCCTATAATCAATGACGTCCTTTTAGGTTTGTATCTAACTATCTTAGGAGACGAAATTTTCCGTACATTGGAGCGCATAGAGAGTAATAAGTCTTATTATACAACCCTGACTTAAACCCTTCACCCCCCTCTGACAAAGTAGAAAATTCCACACTCCGATCCGACCCCTCTAAGTGGGTTTCCAACCTAAAAGTGTATCATGATCTTCAATTAGGTTAGTTCAGCTGGATAGGTGGTGTTGGATGGGGGTTAGACATAGTTAAACATGATAAAAATATTCTTAAAAACTACTCGATATTTATTTTGCAAACCCCGTAGTTCAGTTTCTAGAGCATCTACCGGGTGTCCCACATCAAATTAGACCGCTTCAATTGATCTGATTTACAATTTGGGGGACGAATCAGAAAATTCAAGAAGAATTAATCATTTTGAAAATTTAAAAAGGCTGCTAGAAATTTTTTATTTTGCAGAAAATGCTAGATTTTTCGATCGAGTATTATGTGCGTATTTGGCGTTAAAGATTGGAGATAATCTAATATGATATGGGACGCACTGTAGAAAATATGTCAAAAATAAAAAGGTGAAAATTGGAAGAAAAAAAATGGTATATGCATTTAAAAGTTTTCTAGAACTCAAGACCATCCATCCTCCCAGAAAATAAATTCTGAAGAACGAATAAAATTTATTACAAATACACATACAAAAGGATGATTGTAAAAAAAAAAAATATTGTGGTATTAAATTAAACTTTATACATACAAAATTAAACTTTTGTTAAAAAACATGAATATTATTTTTGCAAAATATTCCTAGATTTTTTTTCAAATTTATACTGTTGGCATTCACAATATGACTTAATTAACATCTTTCAAAAAAACCTTTTTCACTTTGCTTGAATAGTATATACCCTTCCTGATGTTTAGCTGGTGGTAGAGGGATAAAAGCGCATTTGACGTAAAGGGGTTTTTGGGTATCGATGGTGGTCCAGCGGAGAGTTGGTCGGAGGTCCATGGGTTTCTGGAACTGAGGTGGTCGGACGTTCAAGATGCTCAAGTAGCGAGATGGTTGCACGGATTTCCGGCACAGGGGTGGTTGGAGTTCCATGTTTCTTAAGAAGAGGGGTGGTTGGATATCCATGGATATCCAGTAGACGGGATATCTGAGGATCCCGATGAAGAGGGGTGGCGGAATGTCCATGGTGCACCAGTCTGTTTATCTTTAGAAATGGTAACAATTTTACAAAAGTTGAATCTTGATTAACATTTTTCATTTCCAAAAACCAACCAAATTAATCATAAAGTTTACAAATATAATTTGACAAGTGTTCCTTATTGTCATGTAAGGTTTTATGGGTTTCTTAGCTTTTACTTTTTTCGTTCTTTCAATGGGGTCAAATCCATTTAATAGTTTTAGGAGTGTCCTTCTTCTATGTTCCAAAACTGTAATGAATATAATTCTTACAAAATGTAGCATTTAAAATTTATAAGCTTTTCTTTTCACTTTTTGTAAAATAAATACCCCTAGTGGAAATGGATGGAGCTCTGTTATCTCAGGGGTTAAACATGGAGGTCCATTGTCTTCTAGGATCTCAACCTAAACCAATGATACATATTGGGACCAAAATCAATAAATAGTGAGGAATAGTTGAACAACATCGACAAAGTTGGTACTTGGTGAAAATAAATAATATCTATTTGTTTCTGTGCAGTGATTGTCATAAAATCTTTATCAAAATAAAGTTTTAGATTTGAAAATTTGAAAATTTGAAAATAAGCATTAGAGGGATTAAAAAATAATCTAAGGTCACCCTCCTTGCAAAGATGGCAATGCCAGATTCATAAAGGTCCCTTTAATTCTAGATCTTTTATTACTTGCAAATAGAATTGCTAAGGATCCATTTCATTTTAATGCGGAACCCTGAATCCAAATTTAAATTAACCCAGCTCATGAACATTTCTTGAAACTTTGCTATTTTCTTTTACCCAAAGAATATCATAGTAGAAACTATAATTAATATTCAATAATTAAAAACGTTTTATTAGATTCCTCATTGGTTGTTTAGTGCTTTAGTTAATATGTTGCTACATGAATCAAGATTTGTGTGTCAACATAATTTTGAGGATCAAAGTCTGAATCCTTTGAACTAAAATGTTGCAATCCTGAGCACTGTTTAATATAAAGTTAGCTGTTAAAACCCTGTTTTAAATATTATCAGAGGGAGTTGGTAAATATTTGGTTTTCAGGGGGGTTTATTGGGCCCAACAGGGCTGAACCCCCCCCCCTTTTAAAGAAAAATTCCAGAATATGCCTCAGAATATTGTACAACATTAACCTCATTTACTTCTTGTTGCTTCCTACTCTCAGGACTGAAGAGGTTCATGATGCTCTGGTCATATTTAAGGTTGATATTGCTCCGGTCAGGAGCCTGGTTTAGTATGCTCCTGAAGACAGACTGATCCATTATGCTCTGGTTGACTCTCTGTTTCAAAATGTTCTGGTCAGGGGACTGATTAATGATGTTATGTGGAAAAGGGTTATTCTTGTTACTCCAGTCAATAGGCTGGTTGATGAAGTTCTGATCAGTTGCTATAGAATTTGATCTATAACTTAGTTGATCTATGGGGAGGGAATCATATCTGTAAGACTGTAAGCTTAGAAAATGTAATGAAGTTAAAGTATTGGAAATTTTATAATCATATGTCAACAAAGTCATGTAAAACATTACATTGAATTCTGACATCAAAATTAAATATAAGAATGTGTAAAGGATTATCTGTAATGTGTAGGGTTCAGGAAAGATCAATTTCTACCGTTTTCAAATTTAACGTTCTTTAGATCAGGGACAAAATTTAATGAATAGTAAGAATTAGTTAACACTATTATTTATCCTGAAGTCTGGTTTACTGATTGTCTGCCGGGGGGGGGGGAAGGGGAAATTGAACCCCCCCCCCTCTGCTATATTCTTATTGTGATACAAATCTATAACGTTTGGTACGTTTTTGGAAAGTCCTTGGGCTCTACTTCAACAATCTGCAACAAAAATGGAAAATTTGCAAACATCCGAATATTTATTGCAAAATCTAGTTATAAAGCAAAAAATCTGCAAATTGCAACAAATTATATATTTTTTAAAAGCCCTCGGCCCAGCAAATTCAAATGTGCAACAACATTTGCAAAATTTTTATAACCTAAATGTGTATTCAAGAAAAATTGAAAATGTGCAAATTGCCTTTAAAGGCATCTGTGCAAAATCTGTGCAAAATATCTTCGCAAAAATTGCGCAATCTGTTTGCTTTAGTTATAGGCTTTCCAAAGAGTTATAAAAAGTTGAAATCCAATGACTGGAATTAGGATTAAATATAGATTTAGTCTGGTATAGGTAAAATAAGGCATTTTGGCAGTATGCCTGAGGACTGAGGCAGTAAGCATAAAAGCCTAGCTTAAAATATAGATTTAGTCTGGTATAGGTAAAATAAGGCATTTAGACAGTGCCTGAGGACTTAGGCAGTATGCATAAAAGCCCAGCTTACAAGCGTTACAGCCTTTGGTGAAGGGCATGGGTTAGTTAGAAAAGCCAGAAAATTTTAGCGTCCTAGCTAAAATACTTCCGAGTTATTGCAAAAAAACGATGGGGGGGGGGTCAAATTACCCCCCCCCTCAGCCAAATAGGGTTAACCTAAGTAAATGCTCCTGGTTCCAGTTAAAGAAATTTGTAACTACTTCGCAAAATTCATTAAGTCTTGTCTCAGATTACATTGAATTAAAAGGTTTGTAGATCAGATTCCTAAAGAGCCGGGGATTTTCTCCAGGTTTGGTTTCTTGGTGATTACAACCTTTAACAAGGATATATTTTTTCTTTAAAAATAATGTTATCCCCCCCCCCTTTAAGATTTTAGGTATGTTTGAGGGAGCAGATGTTTGTTATCAGTGAAAAACAGATAAATGAAAAAAACTTGTGAGTTGATGCCCAATTTCGCATATTAAATAACCTTAACCTTATTGCTGTTTGGCTCACAGATATTCAGCGTAGACCTGTCCAGCTTGGACTCTATAACCCGGACCTTGAGAAAACCTAAAAAAGAAAAATAACTAAGCAGAAGTTGGATTAACATTGACAGATATAGTAGAAATCACGACGACGCAGACAAAATATTAATACTAGCACTTCCCCCAGAGTATACAGCTTTTCTTGATTTCCTCAACAGAAACTTAAAGTTTCAAGAGATAAGTTTTTGATGCATACTGTAGTCTTGTGCAGTACATGTATGAACCAAGTTCAATAATGCGTAGATGAAGCAGGAACCGAGTTTAAACCAGGAAGATTATCTGAATTGTACTTAAAGAAGGAGTTGGAGAATATACTTCAGTCCCGCATACCATCTAGCGGGGTTCACATGATTAAATATAAATTGTGAAACATTTTTTTAAATTTGATATTATGGAGTTTGTATTTCAGAATTTTTTATTTTCAGGAGTTTGTCTCGTCAGGAGTTTGTCTCGTCAGGAGTTTGTCTTTCAGGAGTTTGTCTTTTCAGGAGTTTGTCTTTCCGGAGTTTGTCTTTCAGGAGTTTGTCTTTCAGGAGTTTGTCACGGCGCCGTTTTTCCTCCCATGATCAAAATCCGGGATGTGGAATTAAGATTAAATTAATCTACAGATTAACTAACAGAAGAGCATGATCAAGCATTAGTCGCGATATCCACAATACAAGAGTTCCTAGCCAATGAGAAATGTTACAACCTTTTGTGTAAGTTCACGTTTGTTTAAGTAATGACTAAAATTTAGATTAAAACAGTCAGCTTCAACAAAACAAGAAACATTTTTTCTAAGCAGAAATGTTTAAAATGTTTATTTAAGCTTCACATAGAAATGAGAATAATGAGTATGAAAAAGTTCTGAAATATTCTGCAGATTAATTTAATCACGGTTGGTTTAAAAACATAAAAAAAAGTGACACACATCACAAGTTTTCAAATCTATTAAGATTTTTTAATTACCCTTCTTCTTGTTCTTCCAAGGTTTTGAGTATTTCTCATCACTGACTGCAATATGCTGGACTCTTGGTACAATAATACTCTCCTCTTCTTCTTCATCTAAATATATTTGGAGTAAAGGGGCAATAAGCGTAATTTTTAGTGACTGTCCTTGCAAAGATAGCCATGCATGATTCATGAAAATATGGTTTATATAAGTGTTAATTTTTGATTGTAGAGAATTCTCAATTAAAAATGATTTCTTTTCATTATTGTAATCATTCATTTCTAATTTATATTTGATCAGACCTAGTTTTTAACCCTATAAAGGCTGGGGGGTCTGAATCGATGTATAGAAAAAGGCCTTAGAGAATAGGGTTAAAATGCAGAGAAAAAAAGTTAGACCGGGGAGGGTTGAAAAAATGCCTAAAAAAGGGTAAAAAAATGAAATGTTTGTTTATTGTTTTTAACAAATATCAAAGTGTGACACATGTTTCTACATGCATTTTTCAAGGGCTTTTCAAAAATATAGTTTTTAGATTTGTAGCTTTAGTCACAAAAAGTTATGGGCTATTTATATTTTTATTTCACAGACCAGACTTTTTTCTGCACTAATTTACCCTACCCTATAAATTAAAAAAAAATATTTTTTTTTAACACAAAATCCTTTAAATTATTATTCATTAAAAGTCACAAATTTTCACAGTGATAGTGTCAAAAATGAGAGTGCTAGGACAAAAAACTACGGGGGGGGGGCGCCAAACGCCCGCCTCCCCAGCCTGTTTAAGGTTAAGAGAACCACTTTGAATCGGATTTTGTCATCTTTACTTTGAGGGGAACTTAAAATTACGCTTACAGTCCCTTTAAAGGATGCATTTGTCCAAAAGAAAGTGTTTACAAATGTCAAAGTTGATGAACCAAAATGAAATTGAGAGTTTCTGTACAATTTTTTGAGGAAAACTATCAGAAATAGATTTGAAAACAAAGGCTTTCTGATGGGGCATTGTTCAGCTCACTGCAGCCCCCCCCCTGTATGTACCCCTGAGATATTTGAATAACACAAATTAAATTATGCTTTTTCGCTTTTCCATTCATCTTCTATTAAGTGGGTCAATTTATTTCATATAAACATAATCTTATCAAATCTTATATTTAAGTAATCTTTGTTTGTTTTTTTACATGTATAATTGTGCTTGACCCATTTGCGTCAAATTTTGATATTTACCTTAATTGAGTAGGTTGATTTTTAATTTATTAGGAAAGCTGGGTTCCAAAGCTAATAAGTTAAAAAACTAAATTGAACATAAATTTTACATATTGCCTGTTGCTAAGTCTTGAATCATTATATTTTTCCACCCTAAGTATAGTTAGTGTCCCTATTTAATTATATTTACTAGGACCCCAGTGTGGAACATATAGGGCTGGGCTTTGTAAAGTTATCACAGGAATCAAGCGTAAAAAAGTTTAAAAAATAAAGCAAAAATTTCGTTAAGGAAAACAAAATTTGTTTATTATTATACCTGTCTTAACATTAAATAAAAAATACAATTTTTGAAATTAAAGACCAAGAACATTAATGTCAATGAACATAAGTTATTGAAAATTAACCGAAAATTCCATGTTTAGCTAAGTTTTTAGTTAAATACAACCGGTTATATAATTGAACAACTCATTAACAAACTAAATGAAAAAGTTTACATGTGCCTAGCACTAAAAATAACTTTCAACTTTATATCTGGGTCTCACACAATATGCATCGCAATGGCACTATTTACTGTTTAGAAATTAAAAAAGGAAATTTTTGATTTGGATTAATACTGTGAGAAAAAGGATTTTGAAATATACACCACTAATAGAAATTAATAATTAGAATAAAACGCAAGTTTTTTATCAATATTCTTGGTTTATTTTGGAATATACTTTTTAAAACAATTTAAAAGTATTTTTTGAATCTTTAATCGATATCTAATAAACAACTACAGTTGAAGATATGATATAAAAATTCCATGTTCCATGAATAATAAGAGTTATGATCTCTTGGCAGCTAGAAATATTTACAAATACTAACAAAGTTAAAGGGATTGTTCCAGGATAAAAAGCTTAACACCAAACTTTCTTACATTAGGAATCAAGGCCAGGATGATACATTTATAATTTCTGACCTGACAAAATGACATTTTTGCCATGTAAATGACATTTTTCATGAACTAATTGTACTAATTGTATTTCAAAGAACACTTTTCATGATTGAGATGGTAATAAAATCCTTATTAAATTAATAGTAAATTCAGGCAAAATTTTAAAAAGTTATGCAATCCCTGAAAACGCCTAAAGCTTTAGTATGAGGTAAAAAAATTTAAAGCAAGATATTTTTCATAAAAAGGGTTTACTATGGGGATAAGTTTGTATGCAGAAGAGGGGGGGGGGGTAATTAGTTGGTAGGAAAGGGGAAGAAGGGTGCAGGAAATCAAGATCAGGGGAACTTGATAAGAAGTTGACTGATTGATTGATAACAACTTGATCTGTATCAATTACAGAGCCTTCTACTCAGCTAATTACACTAGGGGGTGTATCATCATATTCTTATACCATCTACACCTGGGTTAGGCAGCAGGATATTATCAGAGTGATTTGTTATATTTTTCTTTAAAAAATTCCTCTACAAGAAAATGATTAAATAATGATGGAAAGAATTATGCTGGGAGAAAAGCATTTGTGTGTGTGGGGGAGGGTAAATTTGATTTGGAAGGAGTAAGTTAAATTTTGTAAGAGGGGGGGGGGGGGAGTAAGGAAGTTTAAACGTACAGTTTGGAAATAAGAAATGTATATCGTTTCTTCCGAAACAATAATCTTTGTTATTTATTATATATTCCCCTAACCTGGGGTTTTAAGATAAGGTTTGTATTCAACTCAGATTCTTTATTGATCAAAGCAGTAGTATTAGCTTTGTTGGCAGTTCTTCCAGCTTACAGCTACCTTAAACCCACAGATATATATATAAAATCAAAAATTATTCCAAGTTTTTAAATCTGCATATCTAGAAAAAAGCAAACCATATATTTTAAGAAGTAACCTTTCATCTTTATTTCATAATAAAATTTGTTAGTTTAAAAGAACAACGATTTTTTTTTCAGATAACCAATGCGTTTTTAGGGCGAGTAATACTTCTACAGATTGAAAAATCAGTAGTTTACATTTAGGTTTTTTTTTGTATGGACGCTACGTTCTTCAGTATAAGTTGCTTTTAACAATTTTCTCCTTATAGAGGTAACAGATAGAAGTAAGAATAGTAGCGATCAAAAGTGATTATTTTTCGCCGTAAGCCTACACCCCCATTTATTTTTCGCGAACACTCCTTTTAAGGAAAATATTTATTTTTAGGGAAAAATAGATGAATTCTTGAATAAATAAACCCCTGTGAAAAACCTTGTAATGTGAATATACAGGTTTTGAAGAGAATGCATCATTGTAAACTTTTATCTCTGGGTCTTGGACGTATTGATATATAACTGTGTTCTAAATATATTGTTTACTGGGGCATTCAGAGTAAATTCTGGTCAAGAAAATAAACACAGGAACCAACATGACATTTTAAACGCAGGAAAAAAATAAAGAAGCTTGACTCTGTACATAAAAGAACATGAATAAACATTTATAAATATAAATAATCAGCATGACCCTTTGTAAAAAAGAGAAGCAAGCATGAATCTTAGCAAAAAAAAAAATAAACCAGTATGATGAGGAACTGACATGGCTTTTCGCAAATAGAAGAGCAAACATGACTCTCTATAAATTAAGGACACTGTTGCTGCTAATTCCAAAATTTATATTCTTGGAGGTTTTGATAAATATACAGCAAAGTAAGCACCATGTAAAAACACATCATCTGAAAAAAGTGTAGTTTACGTATTTAATGAAAACTGAAACAAAAACTTTCTAGGATTTTAAGATCGGGTATATTTATGCCAAGATGGTCAAAATCTGAAAAATTAAGGAATCGTCTATTTTTGGGACTGGAAAATCTAAAATCTACAAAAAATATAAAATTTGGAATGTTTTCGCAGATTGGGCAAGCTCTCAAATCTGCCAACTACACATATGTTGTTCCTGCAAAATATTGCAAGCTCTTCACAATTACTTTAGGAATTCTAAAGATTTAAAATGTGCAAGATTTTAGTGGCGAGAATGAAAAATTTAAAAACAAAAATAGAAAAGTTTCAAAATAAATTTCCAGCGTTTTGGGGAGGAAAAGCAGGGCCTGGCAAGGTTAATAATGAAAATTAAAAGGTTTTTAAACCATTTTAACTTTGCAGAATTCAATAAAAATTTTGTTTTTAACTAGACAAATTTTATATTCACGGGAACTAAAAAAGTTGTGCATACCAAAACACCAGCTTTTGATAAGGGAATGTGCACACACAATTTTAGGTTAGGTTAAGATAAAATCGCCAGGGTTTTGCAACATGCATTTGAAACGGAAGTTGTGCTTATTCTTATAGAAATGTCGGATTTTAAGTGAAGATTATAATAACGTTAAAAGAATTGTGCGCGGAGCAGAATGGTAAATGATTTGTCCAAAAATCTGTGCCAAAACCAGGGTATATCAAGGATTTATGTTGCAAAAACAGCAGGAAGGGAGATGTTAAAAAATGATGAATTATACAATCCAATCATTACGAAAACAAAGTTGGTTGGAGGGGGTTGGCTCCTTCCCTGTATAGACTGTGAAAACGCAATTGTGATGCAAACAGGATGAAGGGTAATCTGAGAAAAATTAATGATTATCTTTAAATATAAAGAAGTAAGCTGTTTGTTTGTATGTCCGATCATAACTCTTGAACCTCTGGACCGTTCTGCATTAAGCTTTGATTGGGGAACTCAGGAGAACCACGGGAATATTTTTAGCATGGTTTTGAGATTCTAAGGGAAACATAGCTAAAATCATGATTAAACTCCGGGAGAAACTCTGGGTAACCTGAGGAGTAGAGGTTGGGGGGGGGGAGGTGTCTAGAGGATTTTAGTATGCTTCTTTAACCGCAATATTTTTCTTAACTTTCACATGTTTACAATTACTTTCTCATTCTTAGAGACATGAATGTTGAGAGAGACGACTTAAAGGTCATCCATAATCTTTGGTAATTTTCTTACACTGAATTGTGTATAAAAAAATAAATGCATTTTATACATGAACTTGCATTTTTCTAAATTAATTAATAAATTTTTTTTATCATTTTGTAGCTTTCAAAGCTTAATGACGACATTTAGGTCGTTTCTCAACTGTCATATTTAGTGCAGGACACCATGTAGTTAACAAAAAAGTAATCCAAAAAATAACAAGGAGATAAACGCACATTTTATCAGTGATAAATGAAAATAATAAAAATATTTGTTATTCTTTTATGGAGAAAACAATAATAACTATCATAGTAGTTATAGCATATACCTAATCAGTGTAATAATATTGTAACTATACAATGAAATATCTTCACTATAAGTCATCCCATCATCCTTCATACACAAAGTGATAGGCATTAACTTGTATCGGTTTTCTCAGACCTTTAAGGTTTTTGGACTTTAAAATGGCAACACAAAATTCTAACCCATAAAAACAAGGTTCCAATATTTAGTTATATCTGTATCTATTCTAATAAAGTTGATTTTTATTTAAATGTGTGCAAAAGTGCTATCCACAGAAAAAAATAAAAGGAAACCTAACCATTAAAACGTGTTTGGTTATTTTGTGCATGTATCTTGTTTCAAGAGTAAATTTTACCAAAGTGTACGGAAATCAGGAAAAAAGAAGATTGTAGAAGATACATTCTACAATCTTTAGTTTAAAGTCAAGTTAGATAGATCAACTCACCCTCTCCTTACCTCCCTTATCTCTGAAAATAAGAATTCAATGAGAAAATCTAATGGAAGGACGAATATTATGAAATATGATAAAATGTGTGTCTAAAATGGATTGATAGATAGATAGATAGATATTATGGGGGGAGGGGGTCGAGTTGGAAATTAAGAAAAATGCCGAGGCTTTGGGATCACTGGAGGGGGAAGTAGCTCAGGGAAATGGAGAGGGTAGGTTATTTAAGATTTGAGATGAAGAGAAAAAGGAAAGGGAAAGTAAAAAAGGATAGAAAGAGATTGGACCGGAGCAGGGGGAGAATGATTATTGGGAAATAGAGCTTGGAACTCTTGTTTTGTGAATATTAATGCTTGAGCTTGATATTTTGTTAATCTGCAGATTAATCTAATCTTTAGTCGATATCCCACAGTGTAATTGTACCCTGAACTGAAGGGAAAACTAAAACAAGGATACTCAATTTAAAAGTGCCTACAATAGATATCGAGATCGGTGGATCGGAATTAAGATTATTCAACACAAAAGTTCCCAGCTCAGGGAGGAATAGGGAGTTATAGAGAAGGTTAGCTTACAGGAGAAGGCAAGGGGAAGATGAAAGTTTATCCTAGGGGAGTAATGTTAAAGATGACTAATATATAGTAAACTATGGACGTATCCTGAACGTTATGAACCATGAATCTTGGGAAAAACTTCATTTATTGTACAAAAAGTTTTTCCACTCGGCAAGGTTATCTCTTTGTTTGTTTGGAAAGGAGGAAATGTATAGTGAGAGTAAGAATCGCCATTTTGCCAAATTAATGTAGAACCATTTAGAAAAAATCATTCTGTCCGAAACTTTGAAAATCCGGGAAACGTGGGTGTCAAAAAATTCTTACAAGTTTGTCAAATACGACTTTGTAAGAGTGATTTTTTACACCAAGACCAGCTTAAATGGTTTTATTTAATCTTAGTGCAAAGAGGAATCAATACCAAGTACAACTACTTTATTTGTTTATAGACTACTAGCTGAAGTGCCCGGCGTTGCCCGTGGTATTAATAAAATCGAATTTTGAATTTTTTTTGGATCTTGGAAAAAAAAAATCTAATTTTTAAAGAACATAAAATTTCAAATTTGTTAATTGTTTCTTAGGTACTCAAGGGTTCCTCAACAATTTTAGCCCATTGGGTCCAGGTGTTTGTCCGGCTAAAGGGAACATATATACGAATGTCTTGTTTTATTATATAGATAGATTATTATCTTTTTTTATATGAACCAAGTGCTTATTTTTCAACCAAAAATGCCATTTTGGTTTGAATAAGGTCGGCTATCAATTCCACTGTATTCTGGCTACCACTGTATGTAGTTGTATAGTAAGCGTATGAATTTAATAATTCATCTTTCACCCCCCCCCTCTCAATGTGCAATTTTAAAATCTACTGAACCTATAAAAATTTCTAAAAAAAAACATTTATTCCAAAATAAAAAAAATACAAAAAAATAACTACTGTGAGAATTTTCAAACTGACATTTCCCAAGAATCAATTAATGTTTTAAACAGCATTAATTGCTAATTTTTAACAACTTTTCATTTAACAAAAAGAGAATTTTAGCTAAGAAAAGGGGAAAGGGTCATTTTACGAAGAATTTTCTGCCCAAAGAGCATTTTTAAGGTACAACCAATCTCATGATTCTCTATAAATAAAGTAGAGAGAGGTGAGGGGGCCAGGGGGATTACTGATCAGTTTTTGTTAGCATTCTTGAAGGTGCACTGCGTCTCATGGTTCTCCACCTCCTCCTTCTTCCCCTTCACCTTACACCCAGGGTAAAGGCAGGTATACTCTGCAAGAGAACAGATGTTTAGCGCCAGCCTTGAGAACTGGGGGTTTTGGTTGTCCTTGGATAGTATCACCCGACATATTGGACATGTTCTCCTACAACAACATTTGCTTTAAATCAATTAAAAATAATCTTGATGTGTTTTCCCAATCATTTTTCAAAGCGACAATTTTCCCATTGCACCTTTTTTAAGTGGAACTTATCCAAATGTCATATATGAAGCAATTTAGTAACTTTTTTAAAGATATCCTAATATCATTTAAAGAGAATCAATAACAACAAAATCCAATTTTTACCAAAATTATTTATTCATAGAAATGTCAATTGTCTATTTAACAGATTTACTTAGAACTTTGGTACAGTGAAAACCAGAAAACAAAATAAGACGTAGACTTTCAGTTTCAAATTATGACTTTAAATAGTCCAATGGAAATGAGGCAGAGTAATAGCGCATTGTAAGTAGACGCATTTCCCTTAATAAGAGATTAAATAACTTACATGGAAAGCTTTTTGTTTTGTGAGATTAAATGTACTTCAATTTTGCTTTCATGTCTTCTACCTATTCTACAGTTTTCTGGTTATCATTGTATAATTTTGGATGAAATCATTTCCCGCTCTTGCACCAGTACTGTCAATGCATCTCCACAAATTACACGTTGATTGACTATGGTATCCTTTAAATTGCTGTCAGGGCATAAATAATGGAAATATTTGTGTTTTTCTCCTTTTTAAAATGCAGGCCTTCTACAAAAGTGAGTTGAGAAATTATGCATAAGAGACAAGAAAGCAAAATTGACGAAATTTCTTTCTTTTCAAATAAGAAAAACAATATTATCCCTCTCATTGTTCCACAGATACAAAGAGCAATGAACTCTTAAAATCGAGAATCCTTTTGATTTTCGTGGACAGTGCCTTTAACTAACAAATTTACCTGCAACAGGTATCACATGTGATATGGCCATTTCTACAGATTGGGATCCTGTTTCCTCTTGGTAGCTCCAGGCACACAGGACATGAGACAAACTCATTTAGCTCCTGGAGTAGATCAGTCTTCTCCCGAATAGTGTTATTCTTCTCAAGTTCTGCTCGAGTTTTCTTCTCTTTCTCCTCAATTAGTGCTTCTTTACATTTAGTCAGTTCTTCTTTTTGCTCCTTTATGTTCCTGACCAAATCATCGTTTGAAGAAGTCAGTGCAATTACTTTACTAACTTTCTCATGCATCAAGGCTCTGGAACTTTCTGCTGCTGTTTTCATGTCTTTCATTTTCAGTTTTACTCTCTCTGCTGTCTCGATGTTTGCTTTTCTTGTCTTGTCGAGTAAAGTTTTATATGTTTCAAGTACCTTTCTACTTTCTTCTCTGGCTAAAGCCTCAAGCTTTAATCTGGACATAAGATTATTTTTTTCCGATTCTTCTTTCTTGATTTTCTCTTGCATTTTCTGTATCTCCTTTTCAGCTGATTCTAAATCCTTTTTCATCTTTGCTCCTTTCTCTTTGACATTCTTCAGTTCTTTGTCAGCTTGCAGCAAACTCTTTCTCAACTCTCTCAGCTCCTTTTCAGCTGTTGTTCTCTGCACATCTAGATCAACCTCTGCAGCAATTCTTTTCTTCTTTTCAGCATCTTTATCCTTCTCAAAAACTTCAAGTTTATTTCTCAATTCATCCCTTTCCATTTCAACATTGTTCTTTTTAATTTTTAATCGTCTTCTTTCTTCCTGTTCTGTCAGCAGTTCAGTTTCTAGAGTAATTATCCTCTTCTCCATGTCTTCTTTCTCCTTTTTCAGAATTTTGGTTTCCTTTTCGTCTTTATCAACTTTTATTATCAGATCAGCGTTGGCTTGAACAGACTTTATCCATGCATTCTTTAGCTCCTCGTTCTTGTTCTTTTCTTTAGCAGTTATTTCCAACCACTTTTTATCCTGATCTTTTCTAGTTTCAATCATAGTTTGAATATCTACAAATATCTTCTCATTTTTGTCTTTCTCTTTTTCAACTTGGGATTGTAATTCCTTTATTTTAGTTTTATTGTCTTCTTTTTCCTTTTCCATCTTTGCTTCCATTTCCACAATTCTCTTTATGTTCTCTTTTTTATCCTTTTCCACTAAAGAGAGTATTTCCCCCATTTTCTTAGAGTTCTCAACTTTTTCCTTTTCCATCTGAGCTTGGAATTTGTCCATTTCCGTTTTATTCTCCTGTTTTTCCTTTTCCATCCTAGATTGCATCTCTTCAATTTTATTTTCCTGTTCAATATTTTCTTTCATCATATCCTTTACTAGCGAATAATTCCATTCCTTCTGAGTCAATTTATGGTCTTCTTCCTCCCTCTTCTCTGTCGACATCTTCTGTTCAGGTTGAAAATTGCTGTCAGCCGCTTTCATCCTTGGAGTAATGTCAATTATAACTTTACATACATTGAAACAAGGGTTTCCAAAGATTCTTTTGCTAAATTCTGACGATCTCAAAGAAATACTTTGTATTCACAAATTTCGAAAATTTACTTTGAAGTTTAAATACGAACATATTTTTGCGAAATTAATTAAATAATTTTGAGATAAAACTAAATTTTTCTCAAATTAGATACTATTTAAAATTTTGTTTAGCAAATTAATGAAAAAATTTATTTTTTAAATAGCCTTTTATTCAAAATAATTCAAAATAATTCATAAAGTCACAATCCATGAAATTACTGGAACACTTTGACCCTTGTATTAGGAATTAAAAAAAAAAAATTTTTATCATTTAAATCTCGGATTTTTACTCAGTGTCACACACATAACAAATTTAGGTTTTAAGCTTCACTTAAATTAACCCCAATTTTTTTTAGAAAATTTAAAGTATAGGATAAGCCAATTTCAAAATTTGATGAGTAGCCCTTTTGGAGAAAGTGGGGTTTGAAAAATTGACCAAAAGGGATCCTTTAGTTTGCCAGGACTGAAAACTGCAAAAAGGTGATAATCATTTAATCTAAAAGGTTTACATAAAAATTAAGAAAGTAAACCCAAAATATTTTTTCATTCTAAAGGGAGTTGGTTATCTAACATTAATCTCTCCGGATTATGTTTTCAGTGATATGTAAAATATCATGATTTAAAACATAGTTCTTGCTTAATAAAATAACTGTTGTCACCCAACCCTAAAACAACTACAGAATACAAATAAACTAACAACTTTATTTAATACAAAGTTAATCCTTTTTATAAATTTTATTCAATTCAAATGTGATGAAAAGGTTAAAAAAAGGTGCCAAACATAAGAAAACTGACTATTTATAAAATAAAAAAATATTTAAGTCAATATTTGTAATTTCAAATGTAAACTTTATGGATTCGATGATTATCACCTTTTTCAGTTTTCCTCTTCATGGCAATTTTGGATCCATTTTGGCAAATATTTCAAACCCCATTTTCTCAAAAAAGACAACTTATCAAATTTGTTTAAAAAGATTTTTGAAATCGACTAATCCTATATAGGTTTAATTTCCAAAACAATTTGGGGGTAATTATCAGTTAAATCTAAAACCTAAATTTGTCATGTGTGGTCAACAGTGCTTAGGGTCTGAATCTGGAACATTTTGTCTTCATGGATCTGGAGCTGAATCAAAGGGGCATAATACCAACCAAACCTTGCTAAAACCAACACAAATCTCATCTGTTTATTAAGGAGTGATTAATAAATGGTTCATTTAGTTTCAGCATAAAATTAAACAAATTTTTTTTAACATTTTTTGGGTATCCCTGGTAAAAACTGTAATCCTACCTTTTTACTTCATTTTCTTCTTCCAACCTTTCAAAGGTTCTTTTCCGTGTTGCATCTTCTTTGATCTTAGCTTCCATTTTCTGTTTTCTTTTGAAGCTTTTCTTGTTTGTATGCTTTCCCTTTCTTTCTCCTCCACTTTCCTTCTTCTTGATCTTCATTTTTTTCTTTTTAAAATAGATAAATATGAAATCTTTATCAATTTAATTCAATTTATAATCTAATCTTATCTCGTGAAGGATATCAAAATTATTCCTTATTTTAATGAACATGGTTCTCCACAACCACAAGGTATGTGACTTCAATGACGACTTCTAACTCTTTTAATGATTTGATAGTTAAACTTGACTTTCAGGCGTCAATATATTCTATTATTGATTGGTAAAAAAACCATGACTTTAAGTATAAAGACTAAACAAATTCCGTATAGTCGTCTCTGCCCTGTAGTAAGGGCATCATCTTAAAATCCATATACAGTGTGCACTTTGTGTCACAATTACATTTAAAGACATTACAAAGTAAATATTTTGCATCACATTATCAAATAAATTTATATATATATAAGGTATCTGAATATGACATTGTAAAAAAAGCAAACTGTGACTGTAATAAATTGTACGAAACATACATTTAACGACGTCCAATAATTTGACTTTGACAGATTTTAACAAAATCACAAAACATTGCAGGATACTTATGTAGCATAAAGCGGGTAAACATGATATTCTGAAAACTTGGAGTACGTTGTACGTCATAAAGGATTTAATCTTTAAACTTAGACATAATGAGATTATTCATTGAAACTGCGTTTCAATCGAACACTTAACATGATTAGCTCAAAATACGGTATATAATATGGGCAGAGAAGATCAACTGTGTTATATCTATTCTCTTTAATCCTTTAAATACGTAACTTAATCTTTAACTGTGCGATAAATACGTAATACGATGGTCTTAATCATGTGATATCTATCTTAACATGATTAGCTCAAATTACGGTATATAATATGGGCAGAGAAGATTAACTGCGTTATATCTATTCTCTTTAATCCTTTAAATACGTAACTTAATCTTTAACTGTGCGATAAATACGTAATACGATGGTCTTAATCATGTGATATCTATAACATTGTATGAACTGAATTACGTCAATTCATGTTAACTTTGTAACCTAGTTATTAAATAAAGTTAGTTGTTAGTTGATTATGGTATCAGAAGCCTAAGTTAGCTCGAAAGAAAGCTTTGGTACTCTTTGAATTTTACGAGTTGAGAATTTGCCTGTGTAGCAAATTCTTTGGACTGTGTGTCCTTTAGAACCGGGGAGTTAAGCCAGGTTGAGATTTGGACTGTGTGTTCTTTAGAACCGGGAAGTTAAGCCTGGTTGAGATTTGGACTGTGTGTTCTTTAGAACCGGGGAGTTAAGCCTGGTTGAGATTTGGCCTGTGTGTCATTTAGAGCTTGGGAGTTCATCCTGGTTGAGATATTGCCTGAGTGGCCTTTAGAATCTGAGAAGTTAGTCCTGGTTGATCTTGGTAACGAGTAGACCTGGATAGATACATCTCGAGTAAATTGTTATGGCGTAGGTATTTGCGCTTCATTTTCAGTTAAAATGCAGAAAAAAAAACATTATTTGTTGCCAATCTATCTACATTCTACAAGCCTTGCTTCTTAGGACATTTAAAAGTATAAAAATTATTTGTGGATTTCCGAAATTTGTTGGAAACAATTTTTTTTAAAGTACACAAATAAGGATAATAATAACTTACTTTTCTGATGACAAAATAACTAAAACATTCACCTCTTTGGTCTAAAAGTTCATTACTCAAAAAAACCAGGTTGCCATATGAAAAATCAATTTTTTGTTTGATAATTTCAATATGGCGGCTTAAACCCCTTCAGTGCTGAAATATTTCGATACAATTGATTTACATACATACAGAGTAGCTGCCATAATACAGCGGAAATGATTTGAACCACAAAATTATTCTCGATTTCTAAAAGTGCGTGATTTCGTGTGCAATCCATTTAAAAAAAATTACAACCCCAATCTACAAAGGTACTTTTATTAACTTTTTTCTGAGCCGAAATGATTGCAATATCATCCTTACTTTTCAATCTGAATCTTTTAATTATGATTAGCAGCAGTTTGCAGATTTATGCAGTATAGAAAAGGAAAGATATTTAATAAATTCATACTATTTCAAGATCTTAAGGGAATCTTTATCAGACATAACTTATTAAACGGAGGGAAACTTGACATTACGCTAACAGTTCCTAAAATGCAGTTGCATTTATAATTAATATTATTAATGAATGGGGTTAATTGGGATAATTAAAGCATTAATAATGCTTAATTACTTGAATAACAACTAAGGAATATGCAATATATATTAGTTAAAGGTTAAAAGGGGGTTCTAAAAGAGGAGAGTGGAGTATCAAAATAGCAACATTTAACTGATTTTAAAAATCATTTATCAAAATATTCTGGTAAATTAAAGGGAAAATGACATATCCATTTCTTAATGAGTCCTTTCGTCCATATCGAAATATTTGGGTTTTCAGGGTGATAGGACCAAGGTTTCCATGGACAGATTTTAGTCGGAAATTTAATAATTGAGAAGAATAAAAAAGACCTTAATATATTACGAAATTAGATGAAAAAAATTGTGTCACAGGCTTAACATTACATTTCAGGGATGCATATGTTTTCTTAAAGAATCTTCACCCTCCTTTCCCCCCAGATATTAGGTTTGTTGTCAAAGGTACTATTTGCTGAATGTGAAAAAAATGTTTTGGTATTTAAGAATTAAAAAGGTGAAAAAACTCGCTTTTTGATGTCAAATTCTAACTATCACATTGTGAAAAATTAATCAAAAATGTAAAAAAAAAAATTAAAAGTACAAAACCATGTAAAAAAGATAACAACGAGAACCTTGAAACCTGTGGGAACTAATGTGCTTTTTCTATTTAATAAAAAGTGATTAAATCTGATAATTCAGTTTTTCAAATTATAAACATCGATACATAAATCATACTTGATCAGACAAAGCTTTTAAGGGTAACGTTGTGAATCGGGCATTGACATCTTTGCATGGAGAGTCACTTAAAATTACGCTTACAGTCCCTTTAAAATCCGTTAACCTGGACCCCTTTCTGTAATAGTGAACTCCTCGAACTCTGAACCAAAGCTTGAAAGAGCAGAGAGAAGATCGTCTTCATTATCACTGAGGAACTGAAACCTTAAAAAGAATCGGATTAAAGGTGATCCAAAAATTGCGAGCTCTCAGGCAAATTGATGATATTTTTTCCAAATACTTCTGGAAAACTGAAACTAAAATCAAGTGTTTGTACAACAATGTTAATACTCAGGATACAAAATAAGTATAAGTCAGTTTGTGTGGTAAAACCAATGGCCTAGGTTGACCCAATCTTGAAACTTGACGCAACTTTTTATAACAGTCTGGACCAATGTGAAATGTGAGTTGGGTAAACCTAAGGAATGTTTGTAAATTCTTTCCTCCCCCCGACTCATTGTAAAACTTTTTATTTAAAAAAAAAAATCATTTAACCCCCCACCCAATTTTTTTTTTTAATTAATCACATAACCTTTAAAGATTTAATTAAAACTTTTAGTCTTGGGAATTCTAAATGGTTTAACATTTTTGCACCTTCAATAATGACGGGGATATGAAGAAATTATTCCAGGTTCTAATTTAATAGACAACAAACTCGTTAAAATGTTGAATATCTCCGTTAATACTGAAGATATCAGACTTTAGAAAGGTTATAAAACGTATATTTTTATACACTCTTGATCAACTATCGGAAATCGAATATTTTCAAGTCGTCTCTTGATTCCCATGTTTATTGAAACACCTTGTGAAAAATGAAGGTTAGTTAATTTATTGCTCAAAGGATATTTTACTCGTTTTAACTTATATATTCAATATTATAATTGGTCGTCTTCAATCTGTCATTTTTCATTGGGACACACTGTATTTAACCATATTGTTAGACATAAGAGAAGGGACTGATATTATATTATTAACTGTTATTGATTGTTTTTATATATTTCCATTATTTATAAAACATAATATATAAAAGAATTATAGCTCTTATACTGAACATAATGGAAATACAAAATAATAATAATAATAATAATACTAATAGTTCGATTTTCTGATAAATAGGAGATAACAACGTTTGATCTATTTTCTTCATCTTATTTCTTTATGTTTCAGAATCAGATTAGTATTGTTTGTAATGATAAAGCATAAAATAATCTCACATAGATCTTGACAATTCACCAAACATGATTGCCTTATAGGATAATGGTAAGTTCTTTGAACAAGACGTAATTTCAAAATCAGAGATGGAATTTAAAGAATTTAAGCCGCGGTTTAAATCCGTCAAAACCCGGTTTAAATTATGCGCCGGCTTAAATCTTGAAACATTTGATACAATTTTAAGTGGAACCAACCATTTTTAAACCGCGGCTTAATCCCTTTTAGTACAGAATACCCTCCTATAGCTGTCTATGCTTCTTGGCAAAAACAACAGGTTCTACGGGGTGTCTCTGAAAACAGGGGGCCTCAATTTTGAAAAAAAAACTGCAATGCATCTGGGGATTTTCGAAGCCATCATAATTTTAGCTATGATCAAGATTTTTATTTGCACCTTTAGATCAGAACTTTTTTAAAGAATAAAGGTAGATAATTCAAAAAACGAGAGCTACTATTTTTTGGGACACTCTGTGATTGTCTGTTAGCAGACAATCAGTGATAGATTCCCTTGATTGCAATATTCTGTATTCTCCTTGTTACAAATAGATCCTATTTCAAAACTTACATTTACATTTGTTTATATTTATTTATTTATATAGGACTAAATATTTGCTAAGGTAATGTCTGATTCAAAACGTTACTTTAAAATATTTTGCATGATCAAAAATAAATGAGATATCCATATTTTTAACATTAAAAATTGATTGTTTTTAATTGCATGGTTTATAAGATGTGTGTGACTTGCTGATTTCTGTTTCAAAAACAAGCTAGAAATAAACAAGTATTAATCGGATAAAGATTTTATGGGTAATGTTGTGAATCATGAATGCACCTTTTAAAAATGGAGATTCAGTAAAATTTTGATGCACATCTGCTACGAAGTCATAGTTTAGGTCAATCTTTCAAAGTTAAAAACAAAACGAAAAAACAAGCATCCTTACTTAGTATCTCCAAGAATAGGAGGCTATTTAAGGATAACTCCTTTCAGGCTCTCTAACAGTTGATAAAGAATATATTTAAAAAAGTCACTGACAATGCAATAGTCTAGAAACGTATTTATCGTTAATATCTTCAGCAAGCTTTAATCCGCATATTTGTCTGTTCAACGGATAAAGTTAATTCCTGATACTTGTATCTGGCTTGAAATATTAACCATCAGAGACCAAAAATAAATCAGCCAATGAGAAATCGTTAAAATTTATGTAGACTGTGTTTTCACTGAATAAGAACTTTGTCTGTTCAAATCAAGTGGAATTGCAGAATATGAAAATTTTGAGAAAAATGACAGATTAACTTAGTATAAATGTTAAAAAGAGTACGACTGCTTTAAAGAAGAAAAAGTTTTAACTTTTGATATTAATTTAGATTGGTGTATATTAAGAAAGTATGGCTCCGACTTTAACTCAAACCATTACTGAAAAATGGGGAAACTTACGATCTTTTTATTATTAATTTCAACTTTTAACATAAAAACTTTTAGATAAAGTAAAATAAATTACATCTGGAACCGGAATATATTTCGGAACTATTTTTCAGTTAGTTAAAAAGGTTTTATTCTAAAAATAGTTCAAATATTAATAATATTATTGAAGGAACTGTCAACGTTATTTAAAGTTACCAAATAATTTAAAATTGTAATATACAATTCACGTCTCAACCTAAAAATTAAATATTAAAAAAGCCATTGAAAAATGATTTTAAAAATATGTTTTACATCTAAATATTTGTTAAACAAAAAGAATTATTTTTAGAACTTTTCTGACCGTTTTTGTCCTTTTTTCAAATCTCCCTAGCACTTATACAACACTTGACATTTTAGTCTAAAGCCTTTATCTAGGGCTAGATTAAGATCCCCAGCCTTTAAAGGGTTAAAAAATAATTTAATTTTGTCCATTTCCACCCTTGCTGATAAATCCACAAGTCACTTTGACCGACAAACCATGATTGAAAATTATCAAAGTTCAGAAAAAAACATCAAGGATATCTCCATAATTCTTGCTCAGCCATAGGTGTTTAAGGTATGTTGACAAATTTGAAATGTAGTGAATATCCTACTCCTGAACGGTTTCTCTAACACGTATCTATCCAGGTACAGTTCAGTTTCACTTATACAATCTAGCTAGCTATCGATATCTATCGGAAGCTTGTGACTATGATTGCCAAATCAAAGGGCACAATCCTCAACCTGTTTATCAAAACAGGGAACCACACTCGTGATCTGCCAACGCCACTACCACTGGGCACGATCTTGTTAGCTATCAATATCAATCAGAAGCTAGTAACTATTGATCCCAAATTAAAGGGGACAATCCTCAACCTGTTTATTAAAACCGGGAATGATTACTCTCTCGCAGTAAACAGTACAGAATTTCTAAATCAACTCGTGTATTTGAGGTTCACATATTAAAAGTTTAAGTTAATAGACGTAATTACAATTATTATGTCTTTATCTATATCACATGATTAAGCCCATCATGTTACATATTACAGAACAGTTAAAATAGGCGCAATTAAGATGTATGTCATTATATATCAAATCAAATCAAATCAAATCAAATCAAATCTGACTTTTAGGGATGTCCTACAACCACACAAACATTATCGAAATGACTTTACTAATTCTCAAGTGTTATGTGGGAAATTATGATTCATATAGACTTTCCGTAATTTGTAAAGAATGTGACTTTTTATAAAAGATTATTCTGTAATCCAAATATTTAAGCTTGCCTTTGCGTTGGACATCCAAAGTTATTGCCAGACCAAACACAGATTCTACATATCATATTGAGTGCATTATTCAACATGGTTGATAAGTGGAAACCGCCCTGTTAGCTACTACGGTGTATTTTATTGATTGATTATTAAAGCAAGTCTGCTATCATAGATTGATTATTGATTGATCTGCCGCTCTATAGCCATTCCTGTTTCCTAAGCCAACGTTCATACACTTGAATTGGGTCATGATGTTTGAGCATTTAGAATTGCACAAAAACTTTGCTGGTTTCCACCATTTGTGAGGCTACTGGTGAAGTTGTAGAGAAACCAGATTCTGCACAGAGTTCTGGATTTCCAATTGATAAAAGATTTGCAACTGCTTAACAGTAATATCTCCCAGTTCCCTCTCCCCATCCCTATGTCTTCCTAGTAGATCCTCCAAGTTCCTCATGTATAGGGACCCTCTTTTATCTTTGTTTCAATCCATGCAGACTTTAACCAGTCTACTCTCTATAAAATCCTGATCTTCCACCCTCTTCATAAACCGTAGTTTCGCTACCTCTATCTACATCCTAATAGGTTTCCAACCTAGATTGGTACAGACGATCGCATTTTCAGACGAATACGGTACTACCAGAATAGATTTCCCTAGTTTTGTTTGTACAACTTCCAACTGCTGTATTACTCCTGCTGTGATGGGTACCACCCCTGCAGGGCAACATTGCACCACAGTGCCAATGATGATGAAATGCTGACGATCTCGTTCTTGTTGGTGAGCAAGATCACAACTTTAGAAGAATTGGCTCTTGACACCATAGTTACCCCTTTTGCTGATGACGTTCCCAGGTACTTATAGAAGTCACTTGCTTGATGACATCCGACTCATGAGTTAAACGATCGCTTAGCTGGCATGTATACTCTTTGTCCAACGAGATGATATTTGTGTTGGCAGCAGATATCTTTATTCTAATGAAGCTAATCATGCTACATATTCATTTGAAACACATTCAAATGAATAATGGGTTTTATTTAAAAGTTTACAAATGTAGATAGTTAATAATTTTCAGGTTTCAGGTTTACAGAATATCATGTTTACCCAATATTTATTACAGTAATACTTAAAAATTCCATTGACAGCCTCTTTAATCTAATTATATATAGAAAGATTAAACACCTGTTAGTTGATAAACACAAGATTACATCCTTTCGAGAGGGTTGATCCTAGATACAAATGTAAATCCCTAGATTTGTAAATAAAGGTGTTATTGTCTCTATAAAGCCCTGGAACTATTGTGTCTTATGTTACAGAAACTTCTCTATTCTTATAGAAAAACTTGAACAAAAACAACAATACACATTATTGTAGGACTGGGAAACATTCTGTTTAAGAAAATTAACAGAAATAGTTGTTACTGAAAACAAAATTCAGGGTTGTGAAAGACAATAGTCTGCCTCTTTAGGAGAGTTCCACAACATTGATGTAAAAACATTGTGAATTCTTCGAAGCCTGTTAGGCGAGGCCTGGATATGAACCTGTTAAGTTATGAGCAAATATATGGTAACAAACGATTTTAACTTTCCTTTAATGAAGGGATTGAAAAAAGTTATACATGTCCAGCTATAAATTATTTGTAGATAGAAACTGAAGGAGCAAAAATATAGATAAGAAGAATATAACTAAATGCTTATCTTGTGGAAAACAAAAATGGACTTATAAAGAAAAATTTGAGAGGGAAGGGAGTCAAATCTTGTATCACCTTACCCCCTAAAGGCTAGAACAAGGCACAACCCCTGCAGATCTGAATTTTATATTTGAACTTTTTCAAATTATGCACCCTTTTTAAATCCCTGACAAAAAAAGGTGTATCAAAATGGAAAATATACACCCCTTTTCTAAAAGAAAATTGTGCCTCTTGAGCTTAGAACTTGTGTGTAGGATACTCATAAATCCCGATTTCTTAATCACAATATCCACTGTGGTGACTTTTAATTTGAGGATTAATGCTTAATCTCTTCATTTCAGTTATCCCTCTCCTGATCAAAACGATTACCATGTGGAATATTGAATAAAGATTAGATGTAATAAGTAAATATTCAGAATAAAAAGAGATCAAAATCAAGCATTGATCTTGATATCCACAATACAAGAGTTCTCTGTTCTGGGAAACTATGTCCTCAATCATGGTTCGTTTATGCTGAAACTAGAATAATCCAATACTCTTTGTTAAATGTTGCCAAGATAAAAGAAAATTCTAAATCCTGCAAACATCTGGAAACTAAACAAAACACCGATTTCTATTTCTTTGAATATAGAGGGATACAGATTTTCAATAAATACTAGATCTATTTAGTTTCATAATAATTTAGTTTAAAAATTTTGCTTTGAGAGATCAAAGAATAAGGTTTAGTGAGTTGCAAAACCTTTTTTTTTGGGAGGTGGGGGGGGGGCGGCGTTATTTTTTAGATTAACCTTATCTTCTGAATAATGATTTTCATTACTTTTTAAACCTTCCAAAATAATTTTTTGCATTGTCCTAAATAAGTGAATGTATATATATCTTTCTTAAAAAATGCTCTGAATGGTTTTGTCCTTAAAATAATCTCAGAATTATTCCCTTGAGCCAAAACCATTCCCTTATGCTTCTAATGTTCTTTGCCAACAAACTTTAGTAAAATTACAGAATAAAGAACTAGAACAGAGAAAATATTAAATGAAATCAACTTTCTGGAAACAAACTGGTCATCTTTTTTCTTAAGTAGCAAAATTTATTTTACCAGAGACCAAAAACTATTTAATTAAGATATTTCCGATATGTTCTCCTGCAATAGAATTATGCCCAATTCACTTTTGTAGAGAAACCACAAAAATAATCAGGACATTCAACTTAATATCCAGTACATATATGATCAGACGCAGCTTTAAAGGGTAGCGTTGCGAGCATTTCAATCTTTTCAGGGAGGCTCGATTAAAATTACACTTACACTAGATCACGTTAAAGGGAAAATATAGAAAATAAAGGAAAAAAGGAAATTGAAATCGAACCAATAAAAGAACTAAGAACCGCAGCAACAAAGCTGAAATATATATTGCTTAGCATTAAAAAGTTTGTTTTCAGCAATTCGATTTTGTCCTGAAGCATGTTTGTTTATAATGAAACTTGAACACCCTAATACAAATTTTGCTGAGTACCAAAACATACAGAAATTTTATCCTGCATTGATGTTAAAAGTTCCAGTTTTAAAAAGGAATATGCAATAGTAAAGAAACAATTAAAATGTTAGAAAACTCAAAAAGGAATTGAGTTTTTGCCGCAAGCACAAATTGTTTAATCACTGTATCTTTGCAACCTGATGGTGTAAACCTTTGACATTTCAAGACATTTTGACATTTCATAGTTTGAAATAAATAAGTCTTACAAGATCGGGTTGCACAACATAGAAATTAGAAAATCAGAGTTTATCACCAAAACTCAATTTCTTTGTTTATTAAATTTGTAAATTGTTTCCCAAACACATAATTATTATTAGTTAATAGTTTTGAGGCTCATCGATCACTTCTTTAAACAAGCCCAGAGCTCACTAATAATAGATAGGAACATGAGTCTTTGAGTTTATGAAAAAGGCTCAATTCCTTTCTTACAAGCTCAGGAGTCAGTAGAAATGTTAAAAGGATTCTTTTTCAAAGATAAAATACTCCTATTTTCATGAGAGAAAAATAAATCTAACAGATCTGGGTTGCAGAAAAAGTTTGAACGAACTGCTAGACAAATTTATAAATATATATGTTTATATAAATCTGTCCAAAAGTTTATATTTATTACGCCTCCAGGCTGTCAATAACTGAAGAAGGGGGAGAAACTTTCTAGGATTTTATGAATTTTAAATATGTAAACACTCTGAAATCCTAAGGATAGGATTATCAGCTACTATATTTTCAAATTCTGATGGGACATGATAAAGGAATTAGGTCTTTGCCACAAACTCTGACTTTCTAATCCCTTGATCTTTGCAACCCAATGTAGTATGCCTTTTAAAAACTATGAATTTTTATATCAAATTCTGTAAGCTTGAAATATCAAAGGTTTACACCATCCAGTTGCAAAGATATTTTAGTTTTTTGCAAAGACTACATTACTTGAAATATTTTAGTGCGCTTTCTTGCTAGATCTCGCATTAAACCAAATCTAAAAACAGCGTTTAAGATGTTCAGCCTACTAAACATTGTTGTACTATGTTAAATAGTGCTTCTTGTAGGTACAATCCCCAAAATTGGGAAGGTCTTTTAAAAAAACATTTTTATTTAAAATGCCGTATTAACCTATAAAAGTAGGCCTTATATCTTGAAAATGTGCTCGGTTTCTTTTCCTAAGATAAAAAAAATTAAATTTAAATTTTATTGTGAGTTTTGTTTTACAACAGAATAGAATAAATTGTGGATTCTCAATGAGAGAACTGAGGATTGTTTCAAATAAAATGACCAAAGAGAAAGTTAGAATTTTTTTTGAAAATCTTAGGAAAAGGGATTGAGAACATTTTGAAGGATAAAACGGCATTTTAGAGCAAAATCTTTTAAAGGGCAAGCCCCAATTTATGAACATTGTACCGAATTGTAACTCGTTTTATTGCAATAAACGATGTTTAGCAGGTCAAAAAAATAAATCTTCGGAAAAAACCAGAGCACATTTTCGAATATAGGTTCTAATTTTGCAGGTTTAAATGGCATTTTAGAGAAAAATGTTTCTTCGACGATCTCCACCCCCCCCCCTCATTGAGTGAAGAAATCAACAAAGTTTAAAGAAGAAAAGTTAGTGGAGGAATGGGAAAGGGGAGAAAAATTGAGAAAAATCCCTCCATTTACTTTTTCCCTCTCCTGAATGTATAGTGAAGCCGTGTGAATATTAGATTAAGAGCAAGGTGGAAACGAATTTTTTTTTAACATAAAGAGAATACATAACTTAGTTCAGGACAACACTTGGTTGAAGAAATTCTTAATTTAATTAATATTTGAAATGTTCTTTCAGCAAGTGACAATTCAACCCTATTCCATATAAACTGACATAAAAGAACCTTAACTTATTAAACTTTTCTTACAAAAATTTAATATAATTGTATTTTACTGGGCTTTAAGCATCTTCTATTTCAATTGTGAACAATCTCTTTTTGTGTATCTTCATTGTAAAACATAAACAAACAAACAAAAAGTTTGCGGATTTTATCCAAAAATTTCGAGGGTTTTTAAAATTTATTGAAAATCAAATTTAGTTCGAGGCAAATTTTTTTAATTTTAATCGATCATAAACCTTAACTGGGTTCATGTGAGGTCAAGGATTTTCAAGAATTTAATTTTTTTTTTACAAAACTAAAAACCTTTAAAACCTTTTTTATTTTATTTTTATCATTCATAAACCTTCCCTATGGTCACGTGATGTCCCACAAAAAATTTGGACCCGATCGGTTCAGCCGTTTTGACGTTTATTGGATACAAACAAACAGACAGACAAGCCAAATTTATATATAGATTTTAAGGTCTGCATTTGCATAACCTTATCAAACATTTATCTAAGAAAATTCTCAATTGCAAAATTGAGAAAACCAACTCACAATAAGAAATCCTTCATTCAAATTTTAAAATTCTTAGTTATTAGACAGTTTTAAAGACAATTGACCAAGTTCATTACCCTATTATTTTGCAAGGAAAAAGACCTTTTTTCAGACAGTCAGGTTTAAACTTTTACAAGTTTGAATTGACTTGTGCAAATATCTAGTTAAGGAAAAACATTTCCAACTGATTCAGGGAAAAATAAATAAATAATCTGTTCACTATATCTTGCATTCTTGTTTGTTTAGGTCAGACACTTCAAGTCCAGCCCAGGTCACTTCAATATGAGTGGTCGGTGGTCAAATCAAATAAGGGGAACGAGATTTTTTACTACAGTGATAACTGGAAAACAATGAAATAGGAAGACGACATTATTCCAATACTTGAAAATATTTGATATTATTACAATTTTTTATACAAACTTATTAAAAAACTAGTTTAGTGAAATGGGACTGCACAATTGAGGCATCTCATACTCCGCTTTTTAAAGTTATAACTTGACTCAAAATTGTGGTTATCTCTGTAAGAAAAGGGGAAGGGAGACATTGGTTTTAGATCAGGGAGGGATAAAGTTTAGTTTGGTATAGGTACAGGTAAAGAATTTAACCTAGAGGGGGTATCATATTAAAGATTTTTGAATCATATCCGGTCTACTATATGAAGACTAGTTTTAATGGGAATTGATACTAATTTAATGGTAGCTATGTGCATAAGGAATCAATGTTCTTAAAGGAACTATGTTCTTAAGTAAACTATGTTCTTAAGTTAACTATGTTCTTAAGGAACTATGTTCTTAAGGAAACTATGTTCTTAAGTAAACTATGTTCTTAAGGAAACTATGTTCTTAAGGAAACTATGTTCTTTTCTTAAGGAAACTATGTTCTTAAGGAAACTATGTTCTTAAGTAAACTATGTTCTTAAGGAAACTATGTTATTAAGGAAACTATGTTCTTACGGAAACAAAGTCTCAAGGAAACGATACTTTAAGAAAACGATATCTTAAGGAAACTGTAATGTGCTTTTTAAGGACTATGTTCTTAAGGAAACTAAGTCTCAACGAAACGATATCTTAAGGAAACAATATCTTAAGGAAACGATATATTAAAGAAACTATGTGATTAAGGATACTATAAACTTGAGGACACTATGTGCTTGAGGGAACTATGTGTTTGTGGAAACTATATGCTATAAGACACTATGTTTTTAAGGAAATTATGTGCTTAAGGGAATTTTCTGCTTTGAGGAAACTATGAGCTTAAGAAATCTATATTTTTCAGGACACTTTGTGCTTAAGGGCAACTATGTTCTTAAGGCAACTATGTCTTAAGAAAACTTGGTGCTTAAAGAAACTCTGTTCTCAAGGAAACTGTGTGCTTGTGGAAACTATGTGCTATAAGAAACTATGTTCTTAAAGAAAATATGTGCTTTAAGAAACTATGTTCTTAAAGAAACTATGTGGCTAAGAAAACTTTGACGGAAGAAAACTAGGTGATTTTAGAAACAATAGTGCTTAGAAAACTATGTGGTAAAGGAAACTATGTTCTTAAAGTAACTAAAATATGCACTGATGACTAGTTTTATGAAAATTTATTCAACTTCCTAAAAGTGAGAAAGGTTTATCGTCCCCTGGATAGTAGTGCAGGATATAGATCATACTTTTACTCAGTCCTGGAAAATATATGCAGCTAGTGTTTACTTAACAATACTGTTTTCTTATTTTAACTAAACATTAATTTCACTAAACAAACCAACAATAACTTTAAACTTTGAAAGAAAAAAGGTTTCGGGAGTATTTACTTTTACTAAAAGCACATACAAAGAAATACTTTGTTGTTCTTGTATTTTGCATATTTTGTGAAAACGCAGATTTACTAAAATTTCAGTTATTTAAAACTATTTTCCAGTATACTGGGTGACATGTCATATAACAAAATTATATAACAAAAATCCCTGACTTCTGTTTTTAAATAGAATTCAATTCTGACAAATATTACTGAAATAAAAAAGGTTATTAAACTATACGTAGCTTTTCCTAAATTATTTTAGAGTGAAATAAAATTCATGTTTGGAGTTAGTCTAGGTAATCTAAAAATTAGCTGATTTTTGAATAATCTATTAACGTTTTGTTTTGGGTGTCCGTAATGATTCTTTTCATTCTAAACCAATTAACTTCTGGTAATTGGTTTCATTTGAAATTTTTTTTGATCAGACTTAATTTCTACACATAAATGGAGTTCAGTTTAATAAATAATGTTTTACATGATCCTACATAGTATACCTGAGAATAAACTGAAGAACTGCCTCAAATCCAGGTCTACTTTCCTTCAGCAGAGATACCATGTGTTTGTTCACCTTAGTCAAGTCTTTCATCAGTAAACTAAAAAAAACATATTTAAGAATGATAATAAATTTTAACTTTAAGCTGTAGCTTTTCAAGTCCCTATTTTTTCCGTTCTCCTAAAACAAAATTTTGCGGATTTTTCTGTTTTCATTTGTGCATTATTAAAAATAATAACTGTCAACATATTTTGCTAGATTTTTCAAATGTCTATAAAATTTTTCTGGGGTCATGTGAGCTTTGCCCCCCAAAAAAATCTGGATCAGTTCAACCGTTTTGACGTTTATTGGGTACAAACAAACAAAGATACAAAGTATTTATTAATAATAAAAAAAATACAATATCTTTTTTTATTATACAAGTAATAAACTAGAAAATTGTATGTTTGTAAGAAAAGATATTTAAAAAGCAAATTTGTGAAAGCCATACAGGCCAAATAATTTTTTTTACATATTTCACATACTAGGCTTGTAAGGCGCCTTATGCCCCTTACCTTTTGACAATTTTAGCTTTTAACTGTTGCTCTGAAAGGGGCCTCAAAAAAGGCCACTTTCATTCTCAAATTTATGCGAATTTTTTAATTTAAATTTAAATGAGCTCATTCAAAAAAATTTTTTTTCAGGCAAAATTATTCAACTTTCTGGGGTCATTTGATCTTTTATAAAAAAAATCTAATTTTTTCCTCACTTCTTTTCTTCAACATTTGTTAAGACATATTCCAAGGTATTTACTTAATTACTTCAATTAACCCAAGTCTGCACACTAATTGTGTAATGTTACACAGAACTTAATAAAGCTCTTAATATTTATTTTAATAGGTAGGGGTATAGGATGATCCATACATAATGAATCATACTTTATTTAGGAATCCATCTTTAGTATTTTTTATTTGTATCTTAAAGGGACAGTAAAGGAAAACTGAAAGGGGGTATAGGCTGAAAGCTAATCACTTTATCTTTTGATCGCGACCCATGAAAGTTTTATCTGATGTTCCTGTCTCGAGAAATTGATATAAAACTGTGTTAAAATTATTCGAAAATTCATATATGTAAAATTTTGAAAATCTGAAACTTAAATCACATGACCAGAACTATCAACAATGGCAGAGCAGTATACTGGTCACGTGTCTCCGCCTGTATCACGTGAGCACTTTACTCCACTGCCATTGGTGGAATTTCTGGTTAAGCAATACGGACGTAAAAATAATATTATGAATGAAATCTATTGAAAATAGAAACAACAAATATAAAAGTAAACCTAAATTTCAATTAGCTTTCTCTGGGATATCATCGTTTTCAGATTGGTTACTTATTTTCTGAATATGATCTGTTTAAACCTACTACTTTTATACAAAATTGTATATATATTAATTTTCGTATAGATTTGACACAGTTTTATATCAATTTCTCGAGACAGGAACCTCAGATATGACTTTCATGGGTCGAGATCAAGATCTAAAGTGATAAGCTTTCAGCCTATACCCCCTTTCATTTTTCCTTTACTGTTCCTTTAACTGAAAGACAATATTCCAACACAAAAGCTAAAATGTCCAGCCTTTGCTGCCAGGAAAGGATTGACTGTGAAGACCGGAAAAGTAAAACCAAGTTTTCAAATTTAAAAAAATCTAGATTACTTTGGAGTGACCTCTTTAATTACTGACCAACCATAAACCTTCCCCTGTCCTACAAAAAATTGCTCAATCAATTTAGCCATTTGTTTGTTGGATACAAGGAACAAACAAATAGACAAAGTAAATGTATATTAAGAGAGCAGAACAATTAATATCAACCAATGTATGTATGATATGTAGTACACTATAAGATGTTGTGACACAGTATATTAATGACAAAGTTGAAAGCAGGAATGGATAAAGTTGCACAAAAACTAGTCATAGCTTTAAAGCTTGCAATAGGTTTGCTCTGATGAGAATGAAGAATTGTTTTTGTATGAAAGAGAAATGCATTGGAGTATCTTGATAAAGAAAATTAGACCTCAAGAGCAATGCAATATCCAGGCCAAAATTTTTCAAACTTTGATACCCATTGCACCTTTTCATACCTAGAACTCAAATTTATATTTTAAAAAGTGTATGTTTTTCCAGTCTGTCTATTTTAGAACAGTTACATCAATCATCAAAATAAAATTAAACATTTGTAAAAGTAAAATCCAATATGACATTAAAAAATAAATTAAAAATTAAATGGATAAAAGTTAAAAATTAAAGATGCTTCACATGTTTCATTTTTTTCAAATTTCCCAGGGGAAGAGTATAATCCATTCAAATTTATGAACACTGGAACCTAATTCAGAAGAAGAAAAATATAAAATCTGATGTTTATAGCCACAGTTTGACATCTCATATGGTCAATAAAGCAGGGAAATATATATTGTGAAGAATAATCTCCCTCGAATGAGGGAGGTTAAAATCTAATATTTGCTTCAGGGTAACAAAATGTGACTTAAAACTTTGAGCTAATACCCCGGTTTATTACTTTTTTAAAAATAAAAACTCGTTACTTTTAAATACAAAAATAATTTCTAAACATTATGGCAAAAATATTTTAAAAGAAAAAATAAATACCCCTGTTGACCAGTGACCAGGTTTGCTCCTCAATTTCATAATATATTATAAATTAAAATTTAAACCAGCAGTAAAGATAATTTTATTTCCTTCAATAAAACATTGACGGTTATTATAAAATCAATTTTAGATAAGTTTGACTTCATTCAACAATATTTTATTCAAGGTTGTAGAAAACATATATATAATGTAATAACTTGTGATATAAGTATATTACAAAGAAAAGAGGAGAAGAGTAAAAACATTGTATGTTATTTGAATAACTCTTGTTTTACTGTGCAATGTTAGAAAAGGATTAACCTATTAACCTATCTATGTTACCATGAGGACCAAATGTAATATTTTTTAACTGTGGTAATACTCTCTAAGTGTTACAGTAATAGGTAACAAACATACATATTGCATACACAGATACATCACACATACATAGTTATGTCTTAAACCACCTATTTTAAAAACTTAAAATGCAAAAAAATGTATAAAATATCTCTTGTGTCAGATTCTTGTCTGAAATAATAGAGAAAACCATCTGGTAAATCTGGTAAATCTCATTTTTATTCCAGAAATAATTATTCGATGGAATCCTTTGGGAAAACCTACCATGGGTTATATGCTGCATATTATCATTAAACTTTATTTTGTCCAGTCCTTTAAAAATTGTCCTTCCACCCCTCAAGGAAATAAAAACAAATAAAGTCCAACATGATTTATAAAAAGTTATTCTCACATATTAAACTTTTAATAATTGGATGGAATGCTTAATCATTCTTAAGGGATCAAAACAAAATCTTAAAACCAACTTAACTTAGAAATTCCAAATTTATTAGAATACCAAATAGTTGAAAGTTAAAGCAATGTTCTAACTTTGTTGTGAATAGTTGTCTAGTACTGGAAGCAGTAAGTTTAGAGATTACTGAATTAATCTGGATAATCTTGATTTAAGATAATTAAGAATTAATTTGAATTACTCAAGCGTTACTATTTTTAAGACTATTTATGCATTATTATGCATTACAGCTAGGGAATATATACCTAATGGGGTTAAGGGGCGGGGGGGTTTTAGTGGAAAATAAGGAGTCGATAGGAAAAAACCTTGCAAATTAAAACGCAGTAATAAGATTAAATTTAATATTTTTGAGGAGTAAAGGGTAATTACTGAAATTTTGTGAACATTTAACTTTTCTTAGATTAAAATAACCATCTAAGTTACGCTAAGAAAATTAAATGAAAAAGATGTATTGAAATACATTTGTTAAATTGAATAAGAAAATATAATGAAGAGGCAGGAAACTGCATTGCATAAAGAATGCACCCTGAATTTAAAATACTGGCTAGAACTAGAAAAGGACTTTCAGAATATCTGATTATAGAATTTGATACTTACTTTGATTCATACTTTGGTCCCCAATTAAAATAATTTGGGAAAATAAGGGAGCCATCTTCTGGTTGTTATGATTTAAACATTTGTGTGCCCTTACATCAGATAATGTGTTTAACAGTATTAATTCAATTGTAATTACAAAAGACAAATTTTTTCATCCCCAAATATGTCATATGTATTGAATCAGGACAGGACGTTCTAAATAAAAATAAATTGTACCGTTTACATCGTAAAAACCAGGTGTGTAAGAACTTGAGGGGGGAAGGAAGGTCATTACTTGGATGTTAGGTAGGTAGGTTGGTTAGTTAATAGTTCCTTAGTTAATACGTTCGTTGGTTAGGTTGGTTCATTGGTTAGGCTCTTCAACTCGGACGCAATAGTCTCCAATAATCAGTCAATAGATACAGTTCAGACCTGTAATAAAATACAGGTGTAGTAAAAAATAAAATGACAATGTATTTATGTAATTAATGGATTTGTTGCTGCTACTGTTCCTAGCTTTTGTTTGTATGCATAAAGCCATAATTGAAATATTTTCTATTTGTGGAGGTCATTAGAGGTTATTAAAATTCAATTTGATTAAATTTAGGAATTTCGATCCCAAAAAATTGGAAGATTTCAACCAAAAATGAAGGCAGGCACCCCCCCCCCCCCCCCCNNNACTGGGGGGGGGGGGGGGGTAAAAGTTGTATTTATGGTCAACAAGGTGACATTTCAGAGCTATAAACTTTAATGTCAGATTATCTTTATCCTTATCCCTTGATCTAATATATCCACTGCGGGCCCTTTTAATTTGATGATCAATGATTTTAGTTAGTCCTACACTGTTCAAATTTCTCTTCAACTCCTAACTAGGTACAATCACCATTCACCATGCAGAATGTCAAATAAAGATTAAATTAATATGCATGCAGATTTACAAAAGGTTGGGATCCAGTATTTATCTCAATATCCACAATACAAGAGTTCCCAAATAAAGTTGTTTAACAAGATGAGTTGTGGTATAGTGAGCCTAGAAATAGAATTCTAGAAAACCTTGGTTTATAAATCTAACAAAATAGGAAGAGCAAATCTTTCCAGTAATCTCCTTAAAGAAAGATTTTCCAAATTGTGGTCACATAATTTTAGTAATCCCTACCAGTCATAAATCTGGCTTAACAATATTAAAAATTAATACATTTCTTTACTGCCATTGCAATTCAAGCATTGCACTCGTTTTACTTTTAGAAATAAATCAACCCATAATATAAATACCTCATTTGTTTTGAACAACAAATTTGTAAAATTATTACAAATTAACACTATATATGAATGTCAAATTAAGTTCAATGCAGAATAAGGACAATGAAATTAGCATAATTAATTAACTTAATATTACCTTATGCTAAATTATATAAAATGATAAATTGAAAAGGATAAGAGACAAAGTAGGCTATTTTGGAGGGTAATTCAAAATACAATTTGTCGGTAAAATTTTAGACATTATTTCTTCATCCTCTAATTCCTTTCGATTTTCTGAGATGTAAAATGTACATTGTACATAGTACATAGATGTAAGTTGGAAGTTTAACTAGGACATGCGAAAACATTTAACGTCTGGACTATTAAAAGGAATTAAAACTTTCAAAACTAATTTTTTTAAACATAACAAGAAATTGAAGATTATGCAGAGTTTAGTAAGTTTCCTAAATTCTCCTTTCTTGTGCAGGGGTAGATATTTATTTGAAAAAATATACATTTTCTTTTTGAGAAAATAAATTAATTTTAGGGTCAAAAAAAATTAAAAATCTAGCCACTTAATGTCCTAATTTTAATTTAACCCCAAAATCTTTGAAATAATTTTTTAAAGAAAGAAGGGGGGATACCCCTGCATACCAGAAAGTTAAAAGTTTAAAAAGCTTCTGAAACTAAGTGAAAATGAACAAATAATTTTACAAGCTACAGACTCTAATGCTGCATTGAAAGTTTTAACAAGTCTTCATTCTTCCAACAAAAAGTTTTTCAATTCCTACTCAAATTAACATAAAAGACTAACAACATTGAAATGTTAAAACTGTAAAATTATAAACACAAAATATTTCTGTGTAAACGGAATAAAGTTTTCTCTGTGGCTTTGGAAAGTTTTTATTACATACTCATATTTCTCTCTGCTGTCTACAATAGGCTTAGATTTCTCTGCTTGTCTACAATGGATTTTTCTTACTAGAAATTATTTCTTCAACTCATCTTCTCATATTTTTGACTTAAGGGTATTTTTCAAGGTAATTTTAAGTGCCAGGTATTTTCCTGGTTATTTAAGTGCCATAAAAAATTTACACTTATTACCTTTCTCTATAAAAAGTAAAACCAATTTCCCCCTTGTATTTCAAATAAATTTAACATGTTTATTTTAGGCTGAAAAGCTGTAAAACATACTTTGATTAATAGTTTGCCACCAGAATAAATTCAATTTAAAACATGAATTAATCTAAAAACATTATTATTAAATGTTGACTGGTATGATAAATAATCCAGTGACAAGTATTCTAATTTTAGGTTAATATTAAAAAAAAAATCAAAGTTTACTATAGAGTGTAGCTCTAGGGCAAAAACTAGAACACTGAATATAAGGAAATAATAGAATTTCATGACTGTTTTTAATGATTAAAAAATTTGATTTAAAAGTTTTTTGAAATGTTCATGAGCTGGGTTTAGAGTGAGATCCGTATCAAACTGAAATTGATCCTAACCATTGCAAAATAGATTTAATAATAATAAAGATAATAAATAAACCTTAATCTTAGGTCTTAGACATATGTGATCTAAAGTACAATATAATATACTGAAAAAGGGAGAACTTCTATCAATATACTTTACTTCCTTTGATTATTTGTTTGCATCCAATACACGTCAAAACGGCTGAGCCGATCAGGAGCAAATTTTGTGTATGACTGTAAATGTCCCCAGGGACATTTCAAGTTTCAAAGTTTCAAAGTTTCAAAAATTTGCCTCTAACAAAATTTGATTCACATCAATTTTGAGGTATACAGAGAGAAAATGTTTACAATTGAAAAAGAAGATGGACGTGAAGCGCCCAAAAAGCCTAGTTGCATATAAACCACTTTACAGCTTTAAAAATGCCTTTCTGAGAAACAGAAACATGTCTCAATCTTACAAAATAATCAAACATAGGAAGCTCCCATACTAACAGTAAATAAAGAATGCACAAAAGGCTGTATGCAAATTTCAAACAAAATTGAGATTTTTATGTTATTCAATGTTCCATATCAATGAAATTTTCTGTTTGTTCTTCAGATCTAAAATATACTGCAAATAATACCTGATTTGTACAAATAAAATAAAAATAAATGCTAACAATATCTTTCATCTTAAGGTCACAAAAGCAATAATTTGATATTGCTGCGTCATTTAACTTAACAGAAACACTCCCCAAGTGGAAAATTTAAAGAAAGTTAGTACCCTTGACACTCATCATAAAAAAAGTTAACTAAAACAACATTAGGGATTAAAACCTTGAAAAAAATTGCACCTTGTAAAATCTTTCTATTGATAATTAAGATGCTTCTGCTTTGATTGGGCATAGTAATTTTTTCCAAGTTTTAAACATTTAGGATTTTTAAGACAATAATAAGGTTCTGCAAAAATCTAAGAGCCTAGAACATGTGGACCTAGTTTTAGTCAAATGCTTTGTATGAAATAATTTTGAGAAGATGATGAAATGTTTTTAAAAGATAAGTTTGTGGGAAATAAGTCTGACAACTATATTGAACTGTATTTGATTAAATGTTGGGAGAAGGACAACATAATTTATCAACTTCAGGGCGACTGCATCCTTTCAACATTTAGAATTATTTATATTTTCTATTTTTATTATCATTTAATGGGATGGCCAATATTCTATGAAGTGTGAATTTGAAGAAATACATGCCTAATTCACAACCTTCAAACCTTCAACCAAAGATGTAATCGTTTTTCTATTTTAAAGTGACCAATTTTGTCATTTCACTTTATTGCTTGTACTGCATAAAAAGTATTTTTTTAAAGAAAACCTGCATTTTAAGATAAAAAAATGTAAGACAACAAACCCGAGGATGTCTTGATAATTCACACAAGAAAGCCTTAAAGGGTATAACAATTCAAAAAACAAAGATTTGTGTAAAAAAAAAATCAATAAATAAAGAACCCTGTAAACAATTTTATGAATAAAAATTCCCATAAAAAATAAAATGAAGAAAGATGTGAACAATTCAATGATTAAAGATTCTGTAAAAAATTAATTAAATAAAGGTCTAAACAATTGACTGAATAATTATTATTGTAAACAATTAATTAAATAACGATAAAACAATTCCATGAATAAAGATATAAGCAATTCAATGAATAAAGATTCCTGTAGATAATTTAATGAATAAAGATATAAACAATTTTATGATTAAAGTTTCCTATAAACAATTCAGTGAATAAAGAGTCTTGTAAACAATTCAGTGAATTCAGATTCCTGTTAACCATTCAATGATTAAAGATGTGAACAATTCGATGAACAACGATTTCTCTAAACAATTAATTAAAAGATTGAATGAAAAAATTGAATGAATGAAATTCTTGCAATTCAATGAATAAAACTTTTACAATTCAATAAATTAAGATTCCTGTAAACAATAAAAAAAGATTGTATTGTAAGCTGTATGGTTCAAAAATTTTTAAAAACCACTTTCACAAAATTTTGATAATTTGCAAAAATTCTGCAGAACTTTATGTTTGCGAATTTATTTTTGGGTTTCAGTCGAATTTGTGGGAACAATGACTAATTTACCCGAATTTTTCTACATTTTCACCAAACTTTTTATGGTTAGATCTTAAAAACAATAGTCTAAACTATGACTATTTACCATAGTTAGTTTTTTGAAATTTGTTAACAAATCTACAATATTTCTCCTTTTTTGCATAGGCATCAAGTTTTTTTTTTCATTGTATAGTGTGTGCATATTAGAAAATTTATAGAAAATATTTGCAAAAATTAGGTCAAAAATAATTTTGAAAATTCATGCATTTATAGAAAATATTTGGGAAAATTAGGCCAATTTTTTTTTGAAAATGTCATAAAAGGAAACTTATAGAAAAATTTTCCGAAAATTAGGTCCAAAATAATTTCGAAAATTGGTTGAAAACCCTTGAGCTGATCAGTGCATAAATCAATATGTTCTGCAGTTCTGAAGTTAATGCAAATTCTAGAATATCTTAAAGACTTAATTACTTTAGAACCTGGTCAACAGCCAACAGGAAAGCTGTCTAAGCTTAAATATAAGCTTGAGATTGATATTCATCTATAAACAAAAACAAGCAAATTTATAACTAAAAGGGCATTTTATAGGAAGTTAAAAATGATCTAGTTAAAAATCCTAACTAAAGATCCAACTGCTGAAAGACTGAATCCTGAAAAACAAAATTTATCATATGATAAACAGGAAAAGTTAACTCATCAAATTTTCTTTTGGATCATTGAAATTTACTGAAGCACACGACTTCTTAACTTAACCTAACCATAGCCCTGATCTTTGGAATAAAAAAGTGTGAACTTTATTTCAGGATAGAAAACAGGCTGACTATAAAGAAATTGAGCCGAGGCTTATATTTAAGAATGGTTGGTTCCACTTAAAATCATATTCATTGTTTCAAGATTTAAGCCAGCGCTCAATTGAAAGTGATTTTTGGCGGATTTGAGACGCGGCTCAAATTCTTTAAATTTGGACTAAGGTCATCTTTAGCACAACTAGGGTTTCCAGCGAATGAAACGTTTTGCAAAAAATTATGAAAAAATGCGAAAATTTTTGGTCGCATATTACAAACTTTTTCACATTTTTTTGTGAAAATAAATGAAGCGAAATTTCCCGAAAATTCAAAATGTGAAAATTTGGACATTTAAAAACAAATTTTTATTCATTTTTTTGATATTTTTTCCTCCAACATTTATTTATTTCCTCCAGATCTGTCAGCAAACAAGGACTTAATTCCTATTATTTCATTTACAGTACAGTACACAGTGCACTCCTTTTGTAATTGTTGCAAGAAAAAGCATGTTTTTATCACCTAATTGAAAATTAGAAATTAGAAAGCTCAAAGATATAATTATATTTTAATGTAAAATTAAATAAGATTTTCATTACTCTTTTTCTCATTCTTCATTGCTATTTTATTTCTATTTCTATTTTTGTAGTAGGATGATTTAAAAATATTTCTTTACTTTTATGGTAAATAAAGTTTATTTTAAAAAGAAGGAAATTTTTAAAGTTGAATTGACAATTTGATATTTTTTATTTGAAAATTTTTTATTGTATAAAATAAAAAATCCGTACAATCCGTACATTTTGGCCGCCCTGTAGAATAAAAATTGAAATTATCATTGTTTTAATTGAACTAAAAATGTTTAGTCATAAGCGTGTGTAACAACAAGTAACAAGTGTAAAAAGTAAAATTTTATAGCGGATCTTGGAAGTATGGATAGTTATTAAGCAGGGTTATTTTAAAATATTCGAGATTATTTTTGTTCTTCCCGTAGTAGATCTTATATTGTGTTTTAAGAAGAAAGATCTTAACGGTCGAGAAAGCATTTTCAAGCAAATCTATGAATTGTCTGATGTCTTCCAGTCGTTCTTAAATCTATATTTATATTTTGTGTTTATCCATCAATTGGGCTCGCAGAAAAATCCCTCTTTGAAAATGAGTCTTGTATTCTCAAAATTTAGTCTTTTTTATGAGTTTTCGCAACTTTTTTGCTAAACTTTTGCATTTGTTAAAAAAAATTCTGCATTTATCGCAAAATTTTTGTTGTTTTGCATAATTTCCATTTTTTTTTGCAAAATTTTCAAACTATTTTGTCGTGACTTTTCGCTAAAATTTCGTATTTTTTTTGCAAAACAGATTAAAGAGAAATTTTGCGAAATAAGCAAAAATTTTGCATTTTTCTTGAGCGAACGAAATGCGAAAATGCAGCGAAAATTTTTTTTCATGAAAAATCCGAAATTTTCATGAAACTATTTTTCCTTTTAGCTGGAAACCCTAAGCGCAACAGGATGAAAAGAAAGAGAAAGCTATGCATATAGAGCAGGTTAGGGGCCAAGCAAGAAATAAATGTGAAAAGTTCTTCTTTAAGATCAAAGTCCTATAAGCAAGAAAACTGCACAATCCATAAAGAAGGAGTTATTTAATGTATAACAACTTGGGATGTGTCTGTTCACCCTTTTGAAATTGGCTACAGAGGATATATCTCGCCATCAAATAAAGCAAATCTAAAGAAACTTCTTAAGTTCACAAACCCAGTGTTAGTTTCAAAGCAATGTGAGAAAATCTATCAAGCCTTGCAGTGCTGTTATCATACCACATTTTTTAAAAACGAAAAACGCTAGACTGGGACCAAGAAACTCCATTTCTGATAAACCACCTCTGAATAACTAAACTATACTCATGCTAAAAGTCTTGTATTGCACCTAGCTGTTTTTTGGCAAACCCTGTTAATCATAAAATGCGATATCCAGAGAAGAGTATTAGTATTAGATTGTAAACTTATTTATTGTTTAATGTAGTTTTGCTTAAGACAAATATAAATGATCAATATAGTGTTCATCTAAACTTAATAATACCATTTATTTTGTTCCAAATTCTAGTAAACCCACAACAAATCCGGGTTAAATAATATTAATATGATATAAATCCAGTGAATTATGTTCTTCTTTATCATTGATATTCCAGAATGAATCTGGGTATAAAAATAAGCAAGGGTGAAGGGGACATTATTCATAAAGTGTAATATACCAGATCTGGAGATAGAGATAGCTCCTAAAATTTCAAGTTTAATATTTGTATACTTTTGAATTCAAAAGCTGACCTCATCTCGTTGGGATATGAAATTGACTTACTTTTCATTAATTGAGGTTGAACACATCAAGAGTCTTATAATAAAATCACAAATTGCTAAACTATAGGGTGCTTCTCTACAACTAATATTTTAGATTTGCTAAAATTTCATTAAAAAATGCGCAAAGTTAGGTTTAAAAATCCGGGAAATTGACCAGCTAGAAGGGACATTTTATATTCTGGTTAAAAAAATGGCTTCAGTCAGAATTGATAGGTCAAAAAGCCCTTTTACTGAAGAGGAAAAAATCTGGATTATCCTGGAACATGGAAATCTTTGAAATGAGCTTCAGATTTGCCAAGCATTCAGATTACAGTTACTACTGTTACTGCTACTGTTGAAGAGCTTAAAATAATTGTGGAAAAGTTTGCTGCCTGCAGAAATCAGAAAGTGTATCACTCACATGAGTGATGGCGGTTTTGCATAAAACGTAAATGACCCACTCTAGTTTAACTAATAATATATTTATTGCAAGCTTATCAGGTCGTTTTACTTAAAACATAAGCAAATCAAAAATATCAGTTGTAGAGATAACTGTATGAGATAAAGCTTCGTTTATATAAAAGATTTTAGTTTTACTTTGCAAACACACAATTTAGAGAAAAAAGAAAAAAATATTAATATTTTGATGCTACTTCATCTTTTCGATTAAGAAAGTATTTCCGCAAGGTTTTATGTAATATTCCCCCCTTTATTGCTTCAAATGAGAAATTTCTTTGGCAATGAGTCTTCTTTTCTTCGGGCATTTATAGTCTTCTTAAAACATTATTGGGAACTACAAAACTAGCCTTCTCCCCCTTTAAATTGATTTTTGCAAAATATTTATTTTGCAAAGAGGCACAACCTTTTCTGAACAGATGAATAAGATTTCCTTTTTTATCAGCTGAACATTGATTAATTTAAAATTGGTTTTTCTGTGTAAGCTACTTCGGAAACAATGCTTTTATGCTGCAGAGCCTATGTAGAAAAAAGAAAGAAAAACTATGATTCCTCTCTTCCCGTTATTAAAAAAGAGATTTAAATGAAAAGTCTCATAAATTATATATATGGTCCCTTTAAATGAAATGTCCTGTCTATGAAATGTCCTATCTATGATATGTCATATCTATGAAATGTCCTATCTAAAAAATGTCCTATCTATAAAATGTCTTTCTATGAAACGACCCAACACCCCTTTAAATCATGGTTTAATACAAATTTATTAAATCTTGTGAAAATATAGTAACTGTTCAGTATTTTGTTGAAAGGTTATTTTAATTTTGAATTTAATTAACATTTTCACTTTATAATTATAAAAATTGTTTTCACCAAAATGGAAGAATTAATAAATCACCTCAACTAATTAATATTCATGAAAATTAAAACATCCTGAATGATCAACTATGATCTATGCGCAACTGATGGTAATGTTTCTAGACAAAATTTAACTGAACAAAACAAAAACAAGTTTGGAGTTGTCTGGGATGTGGTAAATTCAAATATATATATGCAAGTTTATCTATATACTTTTTATATCTATATCCAATAAATGTTAAAAAGGCTGAACCAATCGGGGCCAATTTTTTTTATGGCAACTCATATGACCCAGAGAAAGTTGACCATCAAGTTGAAATATTTTTCACGGAAAAAAATGTTGACATTAGTTTTTTTTGATAATGCACCAATTCAAACAGAAATATCCACTAAATTTTTTAATGAATAAAAATGAAAAAGAAATGGCAACAATATTTAGAATGTACTTTGCAGTTAAATACCAGCTTCCCAGTTTAATACCAGCTTCTCAGTTTATTTCAAACTAAGATAGCAGTAACAAAATAGTAGTCAACAATAAACATTCAAATCATAGAATTGGCGTGTCAACAATAAAACTGGTTTCTTCAGCATCTAGGATGTAAACATGTTATTTAATATTCTCCGGAATATTTGTTGAGTATTATCCACAAGACAAAATTGTCGTTTGGTGCCAACATATTTTACAAATAACTGTTCCAGGGGGAAATATTTCCTGACAAATAATTACCCCCCTCCCAAAAAAAATAGTTATATATAAAAATGCAAATGGGGATTTTTTGTTTGGGGGGAGGGGGTCATTTTTAAAAAATCTGATGTCAGTTTCTTCTCTCTAGATTTAAAAATTTGAGCTAGTGACCCTCACCCTTTTATTTGATGAAAATATATATTCCCTATAACTATCAGGGGAATATGGTGAGCGTATGCCAAGAAATACTAGTTGGTTTTAACCAGAACATATTATCAACAGAAATTCTAAAATTCTAAAAAAATATATTTTAGGCTTAAGTTCCATAAACTTTATGGGAATCAAGTGTCCGGTAATTTATAAGCGCAAAAATAAATACAATACCTGGATTCAACAAAATCAGTAAAAAGATAAAAAATAACTTGGCTTTAGAAAAAATCCAATAGTGACGAGACCCTTTGAAAAAAATGAAGAATGTTTATCTTTAATCTAGAAATTTCATTTGCTTGGTCTGTTAAAACGTTAAATGTTGAAACAGCTGAACTGAATAGGCACAAAATTTTTGCACCTCAGAATAGGTTGGACCTCAGGGAAGGTTAAAAAATGTAGCTAAAATCCTTTCACGAACAAAAACAAGAAAATATTCTATGCTTGAAACATTTTAGAAAGGACCTAGGATGCTTAGTTTATTTTTAACAATATTTACAAGTTATCTGAGGGCGGATCTTTGGATCAGGATCAGGATCAGGATCAGGATCAGGATCAATGCTCAATCTAGATATTAACGACACAAAAGTACTAAATTCAGAGTGTAAAAGCAAAAATAAAAAAATTCTAGACAGTAACCTTTTTTATCATATTATTACAAATCAACATCCAAATTACCAAGTCCTTTATGTTAAACCATGAACTCGAAATTTGTATTATCCTTCTTGAAGAATATTTTTAAAGAGAACTGTCAAACTTCTGATTTGTTGAAAATTGTTGAATCAAAATCTGTCAAATTTTGTTCTTGCCCAGAATTGAACAGGGGGATCAACAAGGGTGGGGGAGGGTCTCATTTCCCCCTTTAAAAATTCAACAAAACAAAGATGGGGTATTACCCCCCTTCAATTATTGGCGAAGGGGGGGGGGAGGTTGCAGTACATGCCTTTTTACTCTGCCTTATATATGCTCGGGGTTTTTTTCTTCTCATATGCCAAGCTATCACAGTCTTTATTTTAATGATTTGTTACAATTGTGAGATGTGAGATGTGAGATGTGTACAGTTTGGAAAAAGTGGGATATGAGCTTGTGCATGCAAAAATGTATCACTGCGGTAAAGATGGTCTTGCTGAAAAGTTTTAGTCTTCTGACTCAAAACTTATTATTAGTTCAAAGCTAACATTTCTTGTTTTAATATTTAGTATTATTCATTTTCAATAAATATATGGTGAAGTTTTGTTCTACTTGGCTAGGACTAAGAGATGTATATTGAATAAGCTTTAAAAGGAAAACTTTGCAGATTTGGCCCAATTTTATCACTCAAGTGTTAGAAATCGCCCTATGGAACTAACGTCCCCTGCATTATTAGGATATTTTATTATTATCAATCAACTTCGAATTACCAAGTACATTTTTCTAAATTTGAGGGGTTGAGGAAATAAAACCCCATGTGTTCAGTGCAATTCTTATTTTGTCTGAATATTAACTTTTATCCTGCAATGTCTGAAGAATGAGCCTAGTCATATCAATATCAATACAGATCTGCTGGCCTAGCATTTTTTACACAAGTTGGACAAGCTCCAATCCAGCAGTTTGGACAAAACTTATCAGACCGCAGCTAATTTCCCTGACACAGTTTTAAAATTGTTATTCCAAAAAATAAAAATAAACTTATCTAAAAATTTTTATCTGCCATAAAAATAAATTTCTTTTAGCAAGAAAAAAAACTTAATCTTAATTCCTGTTGAAGGAATCTGTATCCATAAAATGACGACTGCTTGAAATAAAAAAAAACATTGACACTTCTTATATTATCTGTGATGAGAATATTACTATTGGCATACTTTACATGCCAAGCTGTAATGTGTATCTTTTACAGCTAAACGGGTAATAAAGATAGAACAATCTTCTTTCCATTAAGACCATCCATAAAACTGTGTTTTTGATTCTAGTTAAAGGGATTGTAGATGTAATTTATAGTGACCCATCATATAAAGAATGACATGTCCCAAATTCAAATTGTATCTTGGATAGTATTTGTCGCAGATTTTATAGACTAAGTCGTCACAAAATTAAGTCTTACATCTACTCTAGCTGAAGCCTTGCACTGTCCAGTCCCTTTCTAAGTCCAGAATTTCCCAATTTTCCACACATAAACTTAATATCATAAATTTTCATCTTGCATCCGTTCCGCTTTGTCCTACTCAAAGGGACTATTAACAAAATTACAAAAGACCCTTCAACTATTGAGTTACAATTCCGATTCACAACACAAACCCCTTAATACTTCAGCTGAGTAAAATAAGAAAGAAGTTGTCTTTTAATTATGTAAAAAACAAATCGATTCTGTCAATTTCCTTCCTTGGCTATGCCGCAACATCCGCAATTAACTGAAACAAGAAACCGAAGTTGAATAATCATTTTTCCTTTAGCAAAACTAGCTCAGCAAAATTCTCGTTATGCAGCCTTTCAAATGAAGAATTCCTTAAAATTGTCGTCAGTCCCTTTAACTCCTACATTTAGTGATATCTTATACAGTCCCTTTAACTCCTACATTTAGTGATATCTTACACAGTCCGTTTTACTNAGTATAACCTTACTCATATTTATGACGGATCTCAATTTCCCCCCAGGGAATTCAAATTTATCAAGCTTCCATCCTAACTTTAATCTATTTTATATTCATTTTTATCTTCCAACACTTTGTCATGAATACAGAGGTTATTCATTAATTTACCAACATTGATTTGTATCGCACTCCGAAAACTGAAACAAACCTCGGATTTTTATGAATTAGATAATTTTTTTTTCTTCACAAATACATATTTTATTTCCCCCTCTTACTTCCTAACAAAAATACAACAAGTCTACTACACACTTAATTACACTTAGCAATTACATTAAAGTTTTTAAAAGCAAAAAAATATTTAACACTTTTTTAATACAAAGAGATTATAAATTCAATGAATTTAACACTACCCCTAAAATCTTAACTCAGTAGATGACCGTTTTAACTCATAGATTAAATATTTTTTTAATAGAAATCATTTGATAGCAGACAAGGAAGTATGCTGAAATTTGTCTAGGGTGCTTAACTGCTTAACCCCCTCGCCATTGGAAGCTGAATACTCTCTTATTTAATACAGGAGGGCTTANAAACAAAAAGAACATGTTCACAATTTAAATAGAAGATGGGCGCGAAGCGCCCTAAAAGCCTAGTTATATATAAAGCAAAATAAGCAAAAAATTGGCCCAGATATGTCCTATTCAAGTGGTAAATTAATTTATCTACGTCATTAATTTATCTTAGAGGTTCATAAAAATACCTGCGCTTCTTATTTGTTACTGCTCCAAAACTCAAACTAGAATAAAAAACACTTTTTAAAAAATTTAAAAAAAGTTTTTCAGAGTCTAAAATACAGTTCAGAAATTACATTATGGCCAAAATCGCCTAAATTCTCAATTTTTTGTAGTTTACATTTAGACCCCCCTGGGGCCACCATCCCAAATTACGTAAGTTCAAGTGAACCTCAAATTGTTGAATGTGATCTTCAATTGTTCCAATTAAACCTCTCAATTGTCTGGTAAAACGATGATTTTTTGTCTAGCTAAATGACTAGTGTACAGTGTACACTGTACAGTGCAGACTGTACACTGTACAGTGCACACTGTACACACAGTCTCTATAAAAGTGAATTGAACATTTCTACTGCAGAAAAACATGTAGAAATTAGCATAATTAAACACTTTTAATCTTCCATATTATTAGTCAGATAATGGTTTCGAGGGTAATGGTTGTGAATTGTGCCTTCTTTGCATATGGGTCACTAGAAATTTTAAGTTTGAAAATCATTTCCGGAACTATGTATGTAATGGATCCAAATGACAAAATATCAAATAATCAAAACATAGAAAGAAAAAGACATTTTTTACTCTCAGTACACATTTGTCCCGTTATAAGAGATCATTAATTGGAAAATAAGAATTAACAAAAAAAATTTTAAAAAATTTAACTGGTTAGAGAAAATAACTTGAATTTCTTAACCCCTCCAGCATGTGATTGATTGATTACCTGGATCCTGTTTCAATATTTGACTTGATGAAGACGTTCCTCTTCTCTGCTCTAAATATTAATAACCATTAAATTTTTAATTTTGTGAAGTCCTAATTGTAATATCAACCCAAATCTGGGGAAATTTTATTTATCACAAATCTAAGGTATGAGAAAGCAAGTGCATAATAATGATGATTTAAAACTATTATAAAGATAAGTTTCCAAAACCAATTTGGTCTGTAAAACATCCGTTGGTCAACAGAATCCAAGTTTAAGTAAAAAAAATCTGGGAAAGGAACTGAATACTTGCCTCAGATCTTTGCACCCTGATATAGTAAACCATTGATATTTCAAACAAAGAATCTGCTACGTCAATTGGTTAAAAGTATGAAATATCGAAGGTTTACACCACCACCAGGTTGCATTGAGCTAAAATTGAGCTGTGTTCTTTCCCCTTGTAGCATTTTGAAATAAAGATTTGCGATTTTTTTAATAAAAACTATAATTTACAAAATTTCCCCAAGGGTGGATAAATATTAACCTAGTAACTTGGAGAAAGCATTGATAGGTAACGTTTGCCAAAAGGCAGGAAAATAACTATAGTTTTTTCAAGTAAATGCAATATATAAAATTCTAAAAAGGAATCTTTTTTAAAAATAAAAAAGTTAAAAGCAATCCACAATCTACATATCTAATAAATTACCCATGGGACGAATTCCTAATATTATTATTTCCTTCTAACAACGCCATTATGTTCTGAAATATAAATATAGATTTAATATTTTAGGATTTTACAAAAGAGTTTTCGATTTTAGCTCAAAATAAATAGAAATATGTATGATCAGAGCGGAGATATTAAAGTTACAAATAAAAAACCCCAATTGGGGGTTCTAAAAGAAAAGCAAAGGAAAAAATCATTCCGGGTTATTTAAAAACTTTTCCCGTATCAAACAAGTTTATGCAGTTTTCTACTCCCATTTGTCTCAACTTAGATCTACTAATAAAAGATGAGAGCTGAGCTACTTTAAACCACATCCATGGAAAAATGGATGAATAATAGACGATTTTTCTCAATTGGGAGTTATGCAATACACGACTTCTAGCAGTAGGTGGGCTCTGAACCCTATGTAAAAAATTTTTTCCATCAAAATAGAATCTATTGTTTGTTGAATCAAATTATTTTAGGCAATTATTTGTTAAAATTTATTAAATATTTACGAACTAATTATTCATCAATTAAAAAACAACTAGAGTTTTTTTTTATTTTTTTTACCAAAGAAAATGAGATTACTTGTAATCGCATCAATCTCATTTTTAGTCAAAAAATAAGGTTGATCATCTTTTAGATTTTTATTCACGTGATTTTGGGATAAATAGTATAATAATGAAGAGTACCATCTGTTATCAGAGAAAAACAATATTACCAATATATCAGATTATTCAACCTTTTCCCAGGGATATATGTTAACCAAGATTTGGAAATATCAATTCATACAAATTTTTTAAGTTAGGGCTTATATTTTTCCCCAGATTAGTTTGGTTCAGTGAAGGCCTATGGAACATTTACTGAGACTGTTATTAATGATGAAGCATTCAAATCTTTTGGAAATTAAGGTTTTAGAACCTTTCTTAACAGAATAAGCAATACATAAATATACCCCCTAGTTGCTGTTCAGTTTGCAGAGCTAGATGTGATCCTGAAAAATGGAAATTGAATTTGGTAAGTCAATCACTTACTACTTCTGCTAAAGAAAATATTTAAATCAAAAATACAAGGCAAGATTCTTCTTACATCCTATGAAATCATGTTTTTTCTTCATCATCTTACTCTAATTCCAAGAATGTATTTTAACACTAGTTAAACAAAGATAAAAATGAAATGAATTTTTAAACCTCCTTTGTTTACAATATAAACTACAGCCCTATGATAAATATGAGTACTGGACCCAGCTGTGTTTATTGTGCATATTGCGTCCAAGAAACTGACCATAAAAAGATATTGTATTTTTATTATTAATATTAAGGGCATTTTTTCCACACCCGCTAAACTTTTATTCATAACTGATGGTAATGAGATGGTTTACTTAATTATTTCATAAATTCTTAAAGGTGCAATAAATCTACTTTTAAAAAAGAGTGACTTAGATTAAAGCTGAAGGGCCCGGTTGTAAAAAGCGCACAACAATTTTTAAAACATAAATCACTAAAATATTTTATGATTAAATGGACTTTTTTAAATGATCAGACAAACTTGAAGACAATTTCAACCCCATTTTACCATATATAAGGTTTTTTTAAAACCTTGTTTTTTAGAAATGATGTGCATAATATATAAGACAGGTCATTAATCAAAATGAATTTAATCCTTGCTTGTATAAGAAATTACTAAATGTTTGAAAATGTCAATTATATGTTTTAAATAAACAAATATAGAAATGTATCTTGCGAGAATTTATAGAGACAAATTTGTGGAAGTATATAACAAACTACAGAATCCTACTCAGTATCTGTTGTACAAATTTATAATTTGATTTGGTTCATCTGTCTTCCAAAAGTTTACCAGACTTACAAACACACACTCAAGCAAATAACTTTAAGGGTTGTGAAATCAATTTACATGACCTTTGGTTTAGAAAGGTCCTTCTGACAAACTTAAAAGTATAAGGAATTGATACAGGAAAAAATCAATTAAACTTTAAATAACAAATGAAAATGGCCTAAGCATTCTTTTTATCTGTTCTTATTAAATTTTTATCTATTTTTTTTTATTGGTTTCAGATATTTAATGGAAGAGGGTGGTTGGAGTGTAAAAATATATTAATCTGTTGGTATGTACTATGATGTCTCTGTGATCTGAATGTATGATACAAAGAAATTCTAAAAATTATTAAAATATCGATATTTCTGGGTTTAAATGTTGAAAACCGCCTATTTCATGAAGTGATTGATCAGGAAAGCACGACAAGCGTATGCACAGTAACACACACACTGAACATTTGAAAGGAATTATATGTAGAATTCTTCAATTTTTAATTTTTACATTATTTTAAGATTGTATAGGAAGATAATATTAAACAGAGACAACTTCAACTAACCGAATCCATTCCTTTTCTAGAAAATCTGACTTACCAAATTTCTTCTTGAGAATAACCGTTATATATGAATTAAAAGTATAAAAGTAGAACTCCTTCGCAAGAGCCCCCCACCCCCCCTGCAGTCATTAAACTAAGTTTTCAACAAAATTTAATCCAGGAAAATGAATTCTTAAAATATGTGTACTTCCAAGAAATTCAAAGTGTAGCATTAAATAATTTTTTTTTATTTAAAATCTTATCTTTGTATTACATCCTTACAACATGCAAGTTATCAGTGTAATTCTAATTTTTGTTTGTGCGCTTTACAATCCAGTTTGTACTGCCACAGAATTTTTTCTGCCTGTTTGTTTATCAACCCTAGTACATAAAGGACTTCACCTCCCTGATCCTTCTGCAGACCTGCATCTCTCTTGAATGAGGTAAATATATACCCCTAAAAGTAGGTTAAACAATATTTCTACAGTAGTGAAATAGAAGAATGGAAAATTCTGAAGATTAAACAAGAAAATTTATATTTATCTGAAATTAAATGAGGCATTAAGCCAGGGGAATTTCAACATTTAGAGTTAATAAATGTATTGCAAGGTTCAAAACCTTAGTAATATATACACTGATACAGGGGTGTATGGGATAATTTACTTAACAGATATTCACAAAATAGTAAAACCTCAACATTTCTTTCTTAGGAACATGATTTCAATTCAAACAATTGAATAATAATGAGAAACAAAAGAAGTTTAAAATAAGCTGTTCAAAAAAAGGTTTATAAATATTTAGGAGAAACAACAAAAAAACACCAATATTTCAAGAAAAAAAGATGCAAGATAAAAACTTCGTAAATATTTCCCACTTAAATCTTCAACTTGGTGTACTGAAAGAAGGAGTTAAACCCCTGATGGGTAAACAAGCCATCCACAACGATAACGGTTTTTTACTCGACCAGCTGTGAGGACCAGACTACAATGGAGGGCTCCCCATTTTGAATAAGGGGTGCAGTTATGGGTTTCCTTAATCCCCCTTAACTCGGAAAGAGTATAATAAAGAAGGAACACAGGGAGCAATCCCCTATATCCTTCCCTCTACAAACCTCCTTGTCTCTCTCCTACCTGCTCCACAACTTGATGTCAAAAGAACTATTTGGAAAGGCCTTTAAGTGTAAAAACAATGCAATGGAAGATTCCTCTCAAGAGAGCTTCAGGGCTTACAACTCCACATTTTGAATAAGAGGTGCAGTTATGGGTTTCCTTAATCCCCCTTAACTCGGAAATAAGGAACACAGGGAGCAATCCCCTATACCCTTCCTCCTACAAACCTCCTTATCTCTCTCCTACCTGCTCCACAACTTGCTGTCAAAAGAATTATTTGGAAAAGCCTTAAAGTGTAAAAACGAGATAAACATGAAAAAAGAAGAAAATATTGAACAGAAAAATTAGAAGGGGTGTTTTTAAGCTTCACACTATCTTTTTAACCAATAGCAAATGAAGACAAAGACGAGATGGGAAATGTTACCACCCAAAGTTAAATGATCTTAAAAGTGTGTAGAAGCTGACACAAGAAAAACATGTGCAAGTAATACAATGGGAGAGGAAAAGGTAGTGACTTGCTCATTCACCCCCCCCTCCCCGGTGCCCCCCCCAAGAAGCTCCAAGAAAAGAAAGCCAGTCAGCTAGTTCAAATAAATACAGGGTTAGGAAAGAGGCAAGATCTTTTTAAAAATAGTTTGTTCTTGAAAAGTGGCTAATTACAAGGATAATTACAAGGATATCCTTCATGTTCAAAATTAGCTGATATATGATTGAAAGATGTATGAAAGATGTAGGGACAAAAAGAAAATGAAGAACAAGAAATATAGAAATCTCAAAATATTTTCATTTGATATCATATAAATATTTAAAAATATTGAAAAATTTAATTAAAATGAATTATTAAGGTTAAAAATTTCCCACTTAAACTTCTCTGCAAAACAAAAATCCAATTTTCAAAGAGAAAAATTTTAAAATGTGTTCAAATTTGTATAGGTATTTTAAAATGAGTTATTGGATTGCAAAAAACTGGATTTTCAAAGTTTATTTTCCTTGATGGTTTTAAAAATCCAGCAATTATTTCAGAGTTAGTGCTGAACATGTTAGTACTTATTTTGATCCAACCATTAGTTAGCTGATTCCTGTAATAATGTAAAAAGAGGGCCATCAAGTAACTATCAGTTTTTTACTAATAACTTGACAGTTTTATCAGTACCAGAATTTTATATAATTTTCAGGTACTTGCATATGTTAGGTAACTAACTTTACCAATCCTTCTTCCATCTAATTGATAGTTTTTGTCTAAAACTTGCAATTTTATTTGAAGTAAAGCAGGGTAAAAGATTAAAAAAGAAATTTTTTGTTAGATATTTAAATCCATTGGTACTAATAAAAGTCAAGTTTGTTACCAGAATTTCTATTTTTAAACCTTTAATTTCTTAATGTAATTTTGCCAAGCTGGCATGGGATTGGGGTACAATTCAATATTTTAAAGCAAAATAAACAGAGGAATTTAATGTGAGCAAGAGACTTTTTGTTAACTTTATAAATCATATTTCCATGTTTTTGAAAAATAAATACCCCCAATATACTTCCTGTCAGTTTACTGTTAGATGAAATTTAAACATTTCTATTTAATCCAGTAATTAATGCAGTAGAAAACAGACTTCTGAATATTCATACAGACACAAATCCCAGAGGTATCAGAACCAGGGGTAATTATTTTACCAGAATTAAAGAGATTTCTGGAGAAATTGAAAATAATGTCTACTTTATGCAAGAATTAATGAAGAAAAAACTGGCAATTTAAAAAAAAATCACTTCCTAGTCTTATCTCTACCCACATCTTTATGAAATAAACAAGATTGTGTAATTATCATATTCTATCTTTTTAACCTAGCCTATCCTTTAAAAGTAGGTATCATTTACTCATGGAGGGGTGGGGGGGTAAAGTTAATTCCCCCCCCCCCCTCCATGAAACAACCGGGAAACAAATAACAAGTAGTTTTAGAACATTTGAGAATGTAAAAACTAATAAAAATGAAAAAATTTTCAAAGTTTTCTAGTGTTCGTTTTTTCATACCCTTAATCGAGTAATCAACAATTTGAACCACATTAGTTTCAACTTTAAGAATTTAATCAATGTATACCAAGAAAAAAGGAAACAATTATTCATTTCAAAGAGAGAACTTTATAGCAATTCATGTTCTTAATTTTAACTTTTATGGTTATGTTGCAAGGATATTATTCTAATCTAAAGGGACTGTTCACAGTTTCCTCTGATAGAATCCAAAGAACGCATTAGTCCCTTTGTAATAAAACCAGTTGTTAAATTTTTTTTTCAGAAGAATAATTCCTTTTTAATCCAGTTTTCTATGATAGTACCAAAAAAATCACTTTGTTTGGAAATAATGCTCAATATTTTATAAGACCAAGAAGAAAACTGACAAATTTCTAATACATTTCACCTGTAAAAGATGGCGCAGCTAGTCAATTCCTGAAGGGAAGATAGAAGAACATTAAAACATAAAAATCCACAAAAAAGTATCAATATGGTAAGATAGGTGAATCAGTTTTGTATATATTGAAATCTAACCAAACCAAAACCACACAAATCCAAAATAGATTTTTAAAGGAAAATCTTGGTCGGTATAAAACTGTAAGATGCTATGTCATCTGTCCTACAAATCAATAATCATCTATATCCTAACGTCCAATTCCTAGTCTAATATACTTAATTTGACCTACACCATATAACAATTTACATATTGTTTGTAGAACAAATACAAGATTCATTAACCTCAGCCTAAGCTAAGGCGTTTGGAAAGCACAAACAACCTAAAATCAACTAAATTGATTTGGGAAAAATCGTGAAAATCCGCGAAATTGATCAAAATAAAACCCCTTTTACCGTACCATGGATTAACAATGTAGGAAAATTGTTGTTTAGGTTCAGCATATTGTAGAACAATTAACCAGTAGGTCATAAAACACATGACATAGCACCCCTTTGTCACTAGCTACACACTTTATGACAACTAACAAAATTATTTAGTTATACTGACGGATTTAATAAAGGAAAATAAATATGTGACGTATATTCTCAAAATATAACCATTTGGAAATTGTTCATAAAATCTAATTTTTTCCCCACTCCCAAGTAAAAAGGGTTTATACTTTTGCTCATTAAATTTAGCTTTGGAAAATATAAACTGTGGCCGAATTTAAAGAATTTGAGCGGCGATTTAAATTTAAGCCGCCGCTTAAATATGGTTGGTTCCACTTAAAATTGTACCAAATGTTTCAAGATTTAAGCCGGCGCTTAATTTAAACCGGGTTTTGGCGGTTTTTTGCGGATTTAAACCGCGGCTCAAATTCTTTAAATTCCATCTCAGGTCATTTTTTTTAACAAAGAAACCATGGACCTAATTTAAGGAATTTGAACTGCCTACCACCGCCAGTTCACTGAATCACCTTTCAAATTTGAACCAGCAGAGCGAAGTAGCTCAAGTACATTAAATTCCGTCCCAGGATCAGAATGAAATGAAATCCAGGCCAAAAGTGTTCCTATTTAAGTCCATCATATATCACAAATGCATAAAATCAAGAGGGTGAATAAATATGCAACACAAAATAAAAAATGTATGAACTAGTTTTAACTGGTAATAAGTAATATGAAGAAAAAAGTTGCTATTTTTTACATCTGAGCTTGTAAAAAATTAAATTTTTGAGATTAATTTGGTCGCATGTTTATCAATCCTCCTCGAATATTGCAAACCACGTCTAAAAGAAATACTTGTACAAAATCTCATGTATCAAAGATTATCATTATAAAACTGGCAGGGATTTATTATTTTAAAAAAAACCTACCAACTCTGCCTCCCAAAAATTGAGACAGGGATTTCTAAGCTCTTGAAAAAATGGGAATTAAATTTACGTAATTTAAATTTGTAGCTTATTTTCCCTTTCATTTTAAGTAAAGATTTAAAATAAAGTGAAATTTGAAAACACCGCAAGTTAAAAAATATGATTTTGAGGGCAGCGGGATAGTATTGTTTAGGAAAATGAAATCCCTGATCTAATTGCATAAAATTAGTTTTCATTTAAGTAAGTGTGGCATATCAAGTTAAAAAATCAGCAAATGCTAGAATAAAGATTAAAGAAACGTGAAAAGGCACCAAAATATTAAGTCCTAAAAACATATTTGAGAACCTGCAAATTGTGACACTAAAAAGCTCTAAAAGATCAAATCATGAAATAGAAAATTCTGTTGTAGTATAAAATATAAATGCTTTTTTTGAGAATTTGAGTCGACGGCAAGTTTGCAAGTTTTAAAAGAAGTACGTAATTTCAAGCGAGAGTTGCATGCCAGAATTGTTACTTTTTAAATAAGACACGTAATCGTTGTTTTTATATTGTAGAATGGTTTAATTCTTACAATTTCGTTCTTTGTCTCTGCTGCATAAATCTGTAAGTGTTTGGAATAAAAAATGAAGAACCACAAAAGAAAAAAAAATTCTTGCTCAGACTATAATGATAAGCATTTAATGGTTTTAAATCAGTCATGATCATTTCAAACGAAGGATCACTTGAAATTAGGTTGAGAGTCCCTTTAACGGTGAAGTTTCAAACCTTTAAGTAGATTATCAAACTCAAATAAAAATTTTTCGTCATTAAAACCTTTACCGTCCATGGAGGAATAAAAAGTTGAGGCTATACCGTACCATCGTGTTTTCAGTCCCCAACTATCATCCCCAAACAAAATAAATTTCGCTTTAACTATTTGTTACAAAAAGATCAAAAACTAAATAATCATCAAAAACTAAATAAATATACAAATTTTTTAATCAAATCTAAATGAAGTTGCGACTCTGTTCTTGTTTGAGACTTGGTTTCTGACAAGAAGGGAAGGACAAATAACAAAAATTTTTGAGAAAAAATACAAGAAACATTAAATCGGATGCTGCCATAGCAAACCCCTTCAAATCTTGCTAGTTTAGGGGATGAAGAATGAAGATCCCCCAAACAACTTGAGCGTAAAGGGGAAGTCAATGACTCGAGCCCCTTAAAACCTTGATCGTTTAGGGGAAGTTTATCACTCGCAATTTCTCTTTTGTCTTGTATTCTGGGTAGAGTCCAATACGGTTGGTCCGATGATTACGCCCCTGAACAAATTATTTGAGTTTAAATTAGATTTTGCTTTATAAAGGAAATTTTCATAAACTCTTAAAATGTGTGTGGGGGGGGGGTTGCAAACATAAAAACATAGGAATCTATTTTGACCTATTTATTAGGTTTGATAGAAATAAATTGAGTCTTTGCCACAAACTCTTATTTTCTTATTACTATATATTTGCAACCCAATGTCGTGTATCTTAAATATTTCAAACTATATATTAAGTTGGATCAATTTAACTAAGTTTATCAAACAGTGAAAAAATATAGAGATTAGACAATTTAAGTATGTGGCAGACTCCATTCCTTTTTTTTACCGAAAACAGAGATAACAGTCCTGATTTTTTAAAGTTAAAACTCATCTTTGTTTGGTTGTGTTACATTTTAGCAAATATTACTTCTTTATGTCCACAAGTTAAGACGGATTAACTTATCAAAATCTCCACATAAATGATGTGTAACGATTACTACCTTGTTAAGACCGTTCCAATGGTTTCCTGCAACTCCAATAATATCTCCAATCTCTAGATCCAGCTCGTCACTGTTTCGTCTGGCGTGAGGGTAAACAGCCTCCTAGACACAATCAATCAATTAATCAATCAATCAATCAATCATTCAACAATATCTCCAATCTCTAGATACAGCTCATCACTGTTTCGTCTTGCGTGAGGGTAAATATATCCTCCTGGACACAATCAATCAATCAATCAATCAATCATAACTTTTCAAACAATAAATCAATAAATCAATCAATCAATCAGTCATTCACAATATCTCCAATCTCTAGATCCAGCTCATCTCTGTTTCGTCTGGCGTAGGGGTAAATATATCCTCCTGGACACAACCATCAATCAATCAATCAATCAATCTTTCTATCAATATAAATCAATCAACCAATTAATCTTCATATCAATATTAATCTTTCAATCAATCAATCATTCGATCATTCTTTCTTTCGATATCAATCAATAAATCAAAAGTTAAAAAACCTTAAATTGTTAAATTAATTTAAGTCAATGACGATAATTAAGTCCTAAATTTATCAATGAAACAATCTATTGAAACAATTTAAAAATAGTCAATGACAAAAACCAATAAATCAATAAAACAATGAATCAATGAACCAATCAATCAGTAAATAAAACAATAATTATCTACATTAATTAAAGACTTAACTAGTATTAGTTGAACGAATTATCAATTTATAACAACAATTTTAAAATAAATTAGCTGTAAATCAATTAGGATAACATACCAAACGTGTCGAGAACTGAAGTTATTGTACAAATTCAGTACTAAACTAGGGGCTTACGACTTGTGGCTTTGATGTGTGATTGCAATTTCTGTTTTTCTTTAGTTGTTTAATTTTGCGGTTATGAAAAACATGCCTTTTGTTTATTATTTTGAGACTACCGGAAATTTTGCCACATGGTGGACATCCGACAAATGACCTTTTCACCCATTAGATTTTGTCACTAATCTGTAAACGTCCTAATTGTTAAATCTAAAAAATCTCTGTTTCTAACCTGTAAATGTTCTGATTGTCCCCCAAAATAGAAGATATCGTCTAAGGATTTGAATCTATCAGCGGCATCTATATGACGGGTTTGCATTATCTCATAGGCTATCCGACAAACCTAAATAAATTGACAGAATTAAAGGGACTGTATATGTAAGTGATACTCAATTTGAACGATTCAGATACACAACGGTACCCTAAAAGCTTTGAATGAGTAACAATGAGAAAGATATCGCCGGTTTATGTGTTGAAAACAACGACGAATTCTTTCATTTTTCTTTGTTCTTGTTTCTACTGCATAAATAGGTCACCAGTTTCAGAGAAAGCACAATTGCGTCGACCGTCCCTTTAAGATCAGAATGTGTAGAACCTAATTTTAAAGGGAAAATTATAAATTATTGGAAAGTTCATCCCCCCCCTTCTCATTTAAATATATACCCCTGTAAACTTGTAAATACCTGAGAGCTGAAGGTGCAGACTAAAAAGTCTGAAAGGCTGAGAAGATGGATATCCTGGAGATATTAAATTCAACATTGTATTCAATATAGGGGGGGGTAGACCTTTCATGCGAACTTTGTATCTTATGAAAAGAATAAATTCAGATTCTGACCAAGATTAAAAATTAGTTTCCAAATAAGCCAAAAATTGTAAAAAAGAAAATTAAGTAATTTAAAATGGAATGTGACCCTTCCATCCATAGAGTGGCAAGGAAAGGAGGGTAGGCAGATGGTAGAAAAGGAGAAGGAGGGAGATGAGGGGAAAATGGAGAAGGGAAGAAGGGGAACGGGAAGGGGGTAGAAGAAGTTAAACGAATTAGGGAAGGGAGGGGATTAAGTAATTGAGGTTGGGAAAGGGAGAAGGGGTTAAGAGATTGAGTAGGAATGGGGTAGGGGTTTTAACCTTGAGTATTGAAGGGGAAGAAGGGGTTATGAGAATGAGGTGGGTAGAAATGTTGAAATAAAATGTTGAGCTCTAGTTGAGAAGTCTCCTGGGATCTCAGGAGGAATAATTGATAATTCAATTAAGGAAACTAGAAAATTTAAATTTATAGAACTTTTCTAAAATGCAAAATCATTTTTAAAATTCGTTGTTTAAAAACGTAACTTTTACATATCTATCTTTCTGGTAATAATCTTGGCTTTATGATGCTTTGAACTTCCAAAAAGCCAATTGTACATTTAAAATAATTAAAGAAAAAAAAATTTACTTGTATTTATTTGCTGATTTCCAAAATAAAGGCAAGATTATATTTAGACCAAATCTTTAATTTTGACAGGCTGTTGTGTGGGGTTATAAAAAATAAATCGGGCCTGATCGGTTCAGCCGTTTATTGGATACAAAATATATTCTGTTGAATGTTCCTGAATGACTCCACGAAGGGATGAGTCTGAATATCTGGATGAAACTGCTGCAGACTTTGCGACATCTTGGTCCCCCAGGAATTCGTAATTGCTAAATTTTTTCCTACATTCTCCCAACACCTTGGGATCATCAGATGCTACGAAAACTCTTCGTTTATCAACCTAAACATAACAGATTTTTTTCAAAGATTGCAAGATTTGTTGTTAAGTGAGATTTTTCAGCAATTACATCGCAACTGTGTACATTTTTGTATAAAATTTAAGTTTTCGATGAGAGGATGGGGGTGATTTCGAATTTTTGTATAAAATTTAAGGAAGAATAAAATCTTGAGGAGAGGGTTGTCCAATTTTCTTACGAACCAAATCTAAAACTTTTGGGGGCGTAAGTCTTCATTATTGACACCTTAAAACTTGATCTAACAAAATAACAGAATAATTATATTTTTTTTTATTTACGAACTAATTCCAGTTAAAAATATTTCCATAGGAAGGGGAAGGTACAAGTTAAGGATAAAAGGTGAAAGAAAAGGTAAGGTTGGTTTAAGGAGAATGAATTTATAATAAATAAGCGAACTGGATAAATTTAGTTTTAAAGTTTTCAATATGAGTTTTCAACAAAGTTTAGAGTGAATCTAAAAATTCATATCTCTGTAACAAGAGCGAAGTAAAGGGGTTAACATTACAAGCATCTCGACCAAAATTGATTAAAACTTGACATAAAATTTAAAATTAAAAAGCCAAAATGTAATTGTGCCCAAAAATATGGAGAAAATATTATAATACTTTTTCCAAATTTTTTTGCAGAAGTAAAATGTTTCATCAAGACATGGAGAAATTGTCAATGATCAATCAAAAAACGAAAACGATGTTAAATGCTTGTCTTTTTTATCTCAAAATTATGACAAACATCGGTCCTTAATTGTTTGTCATAATTGACAAGGCCATGATCCGATCTCTACCAAACTGGCAGACATCTTAATTCAGGTTGAAAAATAAGAAGTAAGTTTGTCGTTAAAGGTAGAACGATCAAAATCTTTATCAAACTATCAATTTATAAAAAATATATCAATCTAAAAGTTCTCAACCAATCTGTAACAATCTCAAACGTTATCAAACGATCTCAAACGTTCTTTAACAATATCAAACTATCTCAATTTATTCCTAACAATCACAACCGATCTCAGACGAACTCAACGATCTAACACAATCTCTGACCTTCTGTGTTAGTTCCAGCATATCGAACCACTCCTCCACATGAACCATGTACTCCTCCACGGGGTGGAAAGCTGCCTCCGTCCCAACTTTATCTGTTCTTCTCACATGGATCCCCACCACAGGGTTCTTAAACCCTAATTCAGGAAAATATCAATTAGTCACGTAGATGAGGGTTCGTGGCCCATGTATCGCCCCACCCAGCTACACAGGAGAGCGCTCATAAGTCCCCTGAACCGACACTACTCACGACTCACTCCATTATTTTGTATCATACATGCATACATACTTTTCAACTTTTTATGAAAGGACATGAATAAGGGGACTCTCCCAAGATTTCTCATTTAGATAGACTGGGAGCTTAATTTCAAGAATGAATTAGATATTATAATTTTTTCTATTTACTAAAACTTTGTGGATTCTTTGCAAAAGTGAATTGCGTATTTCTTGAATACAAGAAACTATGGGGAAATTGTCAGAACTGAACATTTTTCCTGTCAGATTAAGTATTGAGTTACATGTGCACTGAGCAGTGGATGAATTGCTATAGATGTAAATATTCAGAATAAATAGAAAATAGATCAGGGGGGATGAATTATTAAATGGATTTAATATGGATGAATAAATATTTAGAGTGAATTTACCTTGTGATTCAACTGTTTTCTCCAACATGTCTTCTAAATGTTTCTGAGGCCTAGTAAACACAGATAGCAATATTATTTCATGAGTTTTGAAGCTGCTTTTACAAAGTTTGGAACATTCTTGATTTTCATGGGGGTTAAAACGGGATTTGACCAAACGTAAACCTAAGAATATAACGTACGCTAAGAGCACCGGAGACCAAAAAAATATGAAATTTAGTGCTAGAATAACAATTGCAATATCCAAGAAAATATAAATATCAATATTGCAATCTGCCTGAGCATATATTTCAGAAACTGTCCCAGCCACCAGACAACTGGATCACCGTGTAATCTAGAAATATTAATGTTAATAATATCAATAATAATAATTAAACATTTTTATTACGAGATAAGTATCATTATTTAAGATACTGTGTAGACTGAAGACGTGACTTCTAGTGGTTCTCCATTTAGAGAATGGTATGTCCGAATAACAAGAGTACCCTGTAAACCAGTGCTTAGGATCCCTTTTATTTTAAATACGGATCCGGATCCTGGATCTGCAAGGGAATAAAATGGATCCGAATCCAGGTTAAATTTACTGAATTTTTAAAAAAGTAGAATTTTTAAATACTGTCTTATTTTTTTACCTTTTTTATTCTAAACTTAATGAACCACTTAGAAATCAAATTTTTATAATATCTCTTTTTTCAATAGTTCAGATTTAGATCCTTGGATTCGCATATTTTTTCGGATCCGGATCCAGGAAGCAAAAAACTTGCGGATTTAACGGATCCGGATCCTAAGCACTGCTTTAAACCTTAATCTGAGTAACAATGAGAAAAGTATCGTCGTTTTTTTATTCCGTCGTCTTGGCTGTTATGGATCAGTATGTCATTTTAACAAAGCAATAACAATTGAAAATAAAACATTTTTCCAAGGCAAAACTAGGATATCTTATCCATTCTTGATTTTACAAAGGTTTAACGAGTAACGTTGTATCGTGCATGTTCACTGTGTAATTAAATTACATCTTCAGTTACTTTAATAACATTATCAATAACGATATTAATGACATATAATTTTCATGACAAAAATAATCTCAAATACTGACGATGGTCAACCCAGACCGATATATATTTTCAATAAAATGTGGAACCAACATCTACTTTAAATTACTTCATGAGGTTTGGTCCATCATCATCACCGATTTATAAATAACCTAATTAATTAATAACCTTATGCATTTAAATGTTTTCAGATCATTATAAATATGACTTTCAAATTAATTCCAAATCAAAAATCATACTTGTTTAATCCATGAATTATAGATTTTAAAATCTTACATAATTAAACAAATTGGGGTAGACCTACCTTGATAATCGGTTTACCAGGTCGGCAGGTATAGCTGGGGGTAGGTAGGAGGGTCTAGGGTTAACACTATCCACTATGGGTAGTTCAACTATCTAAACATAAGAACTCAAGGTATAGCAGGGGTAGGTAGGAGGGTCTAGAGTTAACACTATCCACTTTATCTAAGCATAAGAACTTACGGTGTAGTAGGGGTATGTAGGGGGTCTAGGGTTAACACTAGCAGGGGGCAGGTAGTGGGATCTAGAGTTAACACAAACAAGGGATAGGTAGGGGGCACTAGGGTTAACACTTTCCACTATAGGTTTCTCAATTATGTAAACATAAAGAATCTTAAGAACAAAACTCAAATTCCTTTCAATCCCTGAAAAAAACAAGTGAAGATATTTCGGATGAAAAAAAAATAACCAGTAACAAAACCTTGGAAAATACACCCTGGGGGATTTAAATTTTCAAACCTGGGTTGAGTCATTACCAGGCCAACTGGACCGTGAGCTTCCATCCTGAAATAAAATTTAAAATTTGCAAAATGCGAAAAAGTTCATTCCTGACCTTGGTAAGTTCATCGTTTGGAAAAAGTGGGAGATTTGCAATTTAATTCTGGTTATTTTTAAAGAAATTAGTAAAAATAAAAATTCTGAATTCACGGATTAGTGATCGGAACACAGAGAAATGGAGGGAATTCAGAATTATCAAGGTTAAAAAAACAAACATTTTTCTTCTTATTAAAAGTGTAGTATGAGTTGCAAATGCAAATAGGATTTTCACATTATGTGTTGACTGTAGATTATTAGCATTTTAAAACCTTTTTTTCCTGTGTAGAAATATTCAAAAAAAACTTAAATCCCTAGTTTCAAAATAACATAAATCATTTAAGTATGTTTCCGTAAGAAATAAACGGCTTTTATAGTATTATGATAGATTAAATAATAATTGTGACTTTTGGGAATGGAATTTAATTTGGAATCTTTTTATTGCAAAAATCTACGCTTTAAATAAATTAAAATATTTAAGTTACAAAATACCAACTGCGAAATTTTACTGAACCACTTAGCTCAACTATACTTCCTTTATTTGTCACGAGCACTTTCTTAAATAAAAGGTACTTATTCAATTCAAAGTACATAATCATACGTATTGCGTGTTCAATGTACATAAATAGATTATCAAGTACAATAGGTGGTAACAGACTAATGAACCAATTATACACAACGTCACAAGTGTCAAATATAACAAGGAAAACGAAATTGTCTCACATAAGTTGACATGTTTTCCAAGATTAAATAAGAAAGTGTAAAAACAGAAACTAAAGAACACATAAAATTGCACTTATTTTACCGTAAGAAAAGCACTTTATTCTAAAATTATCACTATTATTGATAATTTTGTCGGACACAAAAACTGAATTGACACTTGTGACGACAGAATACAATTGTACTGAGAGTGTACAAATTCTACGTTGCCATCTATTGTATTAGAATCTATTTGAATGTACATAATCTGGTTTCCTACCTGTGAAGTACATGTCTCACTAACAGGCTGGAATACCTCCTGGTAGCCTTTCTTGTTGTACCGCCAACCCTGTACATAAGAGTAATATAATGTACATGAGATAAATACAATCCTGAAATAAAAACTTAATTATAATTATAATATAAGAAAAAACATTATATTGCAGATTTTCTTCATATCATTGGCAGATTTAAAAAAAAATTTATTCTTTTAATAAACTGTTATAGTTTTGAATTATGACCAACCAGAACCTTTCCTACAATTTTTTTTACCATCAGTTCAAAAGTTTAGATGTTTATTAGATACAAACAAACAAGCCAACAAAGAACTAAATAAAACAAAATATTTCTTACTCACCTTGGAATGAAGGATCATGGTTCGTTTTGACCCATAGGCTGTAATAAAACAGTAAACAGCATGATGGATTTGACAACCGTAGCCACAACCCTAACCAACAACATTAATATAACCAAAAAGTAAAAAAAACAAACAATATAAATTCAGAAACCAAATTTAATGGATTTGAGGGGTCACACACTCGCTAACGCTCACCGCTTAGTTCACATCCAATTTAAATCCTTCCTGAATCTTAAACTTTGAATTGGTGATTCAAATTTGACCCGGCGGTAGGTGATTCAACTCAAATTATTTAGATTCGGTCCCAGGTTAAAAAAAAGATTTAACAGATACGATTCAAGATTTAAAAATAAAAAAGACTTTAGCTGTCTCAAAAAGTATGACTTCGGAATGAATTATGAACTTAAAGTTCTCAATATTAGCGGACTACAACATTGATTTACATCCAGATAAAAAGAAATATATTTTGCTAAACCGTGCATAGAAAGAAACTGAGTTTAGCAGTTTGAAAAATCATAAAAATATCAACCAAAGCAGTCTTAAAAATAGCATATTAAAACAAGAAAAAAACTAGAGAAATAGCTTTCATACGGTGGGATCCTTAAAACTGTAGAATGGGAAGACGATTGGTAAGACTCAATTTATGTTCAATTTACATAATTATGCACTGTGCATTGTGCAGTGTACAGTGTACACAGGTCACAGACCCATGCCACTGAAAAAATATTATCAAGATACAACTATTTGCTTTATAAAAACATCAACACGTAAGGTCGTCTCCTAGTCCACTAATCTCACTGTAAATTTAGCGGCGTTCAGTTTATTAAATACCTTGTTTAAGTTACAAAGTAATTTCTTAGCAGTTCCACAATCTTCAGGATTCTGGAGTGTTGTCAATCTGAACAAAAGTTTTAAAGTTGTATACATTGTACATAGATGTTTACAGGGTATCTCCGTTGGTTTGTCCGATCATAACTCAGAAACCCCTTGACCGATTTGCTTAAATTTTTTTGTTAAAACTCGGAAGAACCACAGGAATGTTCTAAGCATGGATTTGAGATTTTAATTTGAGTGGGTCGACTTTTCAAGCGAAAATTTAGCTTCCTGGTCAAATCCACCAAGTGCGGGTAAATGGCGGGATTACCCTAGGCTTAAATAACCCTTAAATTTATTGATTCACACAATTTCGGCGAATACAGGCAGGCAAAATCTTGATTTTTAATGGAGTTCAATGACCTTTGACCCCAAATTTTCTTTAAGATCTGTGTAGAGGGCCACAATGGGAGGCTGCTTGCAAAAGGGGATGGTGGAGATGTCATATTTGATGTAGAGGGGGGTAACTAAAAATGTTGAAAATTTGATATACTACTCACGTTCACTGATTTTGAATTGTCTGGACAAAATATTGAAACTGAGGCAATGTTTCTGCAAAATATTGAAACTGAGGCAATGTTTCTGCAAAATTTAAAGAATTGATTTGTTTATTCATACTGGAACATATTTGTTACATTGCATGTTTCACGTATGTACATCGACAAAGCGAAAGAAACACGAACCAACTCACTCTGAAAATCTTACCTCAAGACAAATATTTTTTTAATTAGAAGGTTTATTTTGGTTGGTCTGAGGGAACAGCTTTAATAAAGAATTGTTCAGACATAGATATACATTATACACTATACACTTTACAGTATACAGAATGATAACCCCCTCTTTTTGGAGAAAGGGGGGTGGACCCAGGGGTGACCCCACCCCTGGGTTCGGGTCTGTCACCCAGGGAACCTATGCACCTTTTGATTTCATGACTTTCACTTCTTCGTGTGCTACCCTACCCTTTAACCCTTTATTTGATCAGCGACGTAGAAGATATCGGCATTTTCTATCTGGAAAAGTGTTTCATTCTGACAATTAACTTAATTGATTCTGTAAGCAGAAATCCGCAAGTAAATTTTAAATACCACTCTACAAACGGAGGGTCACTTGAAATTATATTTACATTCCGTATAACATCCATTGTCTAACTTGTACAATATGAAAATAGTTTGACACCTATTGTTAAACTATAATTACCTTTTCTGTACAAGGTCTGATAGATAAAGTGATTCCTTTGCTCTCCACTCCTCAAAACCATCGTGCTCGCGTAGTTTGTTCAGGTCAACCAGGACAACATGCGCGTGCTTTGTAATCTCATTCTATAGATTCATACAATTTAAAAACGATCATTAAAAAAAACTATTATAAACAATGCATATAAATGCGGAGAAAAATATAGAGATTAAAACAAAAGATATCAAGACTCTTGATTCAAGAGATCAATAAATCAAGGGACAAAAAGATCAAGAGATCAGGAGATCAAAATATCTATGGATCTATAGATCCCAAGAAATCATGGTATTAAGAGATCAAGTTTAGGAGATCAAAATCTCAACAACAACAAAAAATCGAAGAAAAAAAGATTATCTTAATAATAATTTAAAATATTTAGTTCAATTGTATTGTTTGCAAAATAAACTGTTTCGTAGAAAAAATATTTGTCTTAATAAAAGAGAATATTTTTAAATATATAATTTTCTTACCTTAATATATTTAACAGTTTCCTCCAGATGTCCTTTATCCTTGACTAATCCGTCCAATTGAGCACGCGCAAAATTGAGGAGCTCCTTTACATCTCGAGACGCGCGTCGTCTAATAAAATAATTATTACATTTCATGACAGATTTACACCTCTTTAGCCTTTTTTTGATCAATGATGTTTGTGTGTATTATAAAAGCTTGAAAAAGAATGGACGATGCTATCCCTTCCCGGCGACCCTCCCCACCTAATTAAAAACAGGAATGTCAAACACATGGTCACGTGAAAGTAATTCTCTCTGTGAAAAGAGTTGACGCGATCTCTCATTGGTCCGATCAATGATCAATGATAAATAGGCAAGGCGTATGGTATATGGGCAGGTTGGGTCGATTCCTTCTCCATTATATTCCATACTCCTTAGAAATAGATTAATCTCAATACAGGAAAAGAATAATCAACTGAAATCGCCAGTTAAATATCAACTCCTTAAACTTAATTCTCTCAAAGAAACATTTTCATCTTATTTTGATGTTATTTAAAATAGAATGTAAATTTATATTAAGTTAGCACTTCATGTCTCTTCTATTTCTAGTCTAACTATCAAACCCATGGATGGATTTCATGAAATCTTCACATATCCATTGATCCAACCTCCGTTGATTTATTAAGCTCCTCCCAATTATAACCTCCATGGAAACTCCTCTACTCTCTAACCTTGATGGATTTATAAAACTGTCAAATATTCCATCGATGCAAACTTCTCCCCAATTCAACCCCAATAGATTTAATAAACTCCTCCCAATTATAACCTCGATGGAAACTCTTCCCTTATTCAACCTCAATAGATTTAATAATATCCTCCCAATTATGACCTCGATGGAAACTCTTCCCTTATTTAACCTCAACCGATTTATTAAACTTCTCCTAAATTATAACCTCAATGAAAACTCTGAACCGCAATTTAACCTCGATGGCTGAAGTGCAATATCTCTGGAAACTTTCAACATTTATAAAATATTTAATTCAAGTATATTTCATTCGCTAGAACACCATCAAAATTTAAAATAGTTCTTTTATCATGATAAACTTGTGAAAAGTACAAACAATCCCAGTTTTCCTTAATACACAACTTAAAGCAATTTCAAGAGAACCTCCTTTTTGAAGTGGTAAGCCTGATTTACACTGGTACCCTTTAGATCTTCCTTTGAGAAAAAAATACGAATGAATTCTTGTTTGTAAATCTTATGAGGGGCTAAATTCCAAGGGCATATTACAGGGGGGAGCCCCCCCCCCAGGGACTCCTAATGGGGGGGGGGGCAAAAAAATAGCCCCCCCAAGATTTATTTCTCTATTCGCCCTTACTAGATTCTGTCAATTTTCAGTTTGTCTCATTGCCCCTACTGCATAAAATATCCCTGCTAAATATCCCTGCCAAAATATCCCAGCTAAATATCTCTGCTAAAATATCCCTGCTAAATATCCCAGCTAAATATCCCAGCTAAATATCCCTGCTAAATATCCCTGCTAAAATATCCCTGCTAAATATCCCTTCTAAAATATCCCTGCTAAATATCCCTGCTAAATATCCCT
>NW_019396280.1:0-69614 GCF_000591075.1 Eurytemora carolleeae | reverse complement strand
GGGGGGGGGGGGGGGGGTTTAGCGCAGACGTTTTTTGAGGAGAAAACGTCCATCATAAAAACATTTATGGATCTTCTCTTATTCAAATCACTGTCTTTACACCCTACAGTGTACATGCATGTGTAATACGTCTGTATGTATGCTGTGTACATAATTTTCAATGTTAATGTACACATGAACTTAACATCTACTGTACTGTGTATGTACCTGTATTCCTCGTATTCATCTGTAGGTACACATCCCTTGTATTCATCATCCTGGGAAACAAAATATATATTAAACTCATCAATAAGAATATACATATAAAAAGGAAAAATTACATTACTTAAAAATTTAAATTCACCAAAAACACCACAGAAAAAAAAATTAAATTATTTAAACTGAAAGTTTGTTGGCATTTAATTTTTTTTTTTAATAATATATATTCGACCTATATGGTCGACGTAATTTCAATTGAACCTCTATTTAATCTTATTCTGATCAAATAAAAAAGAGATATCCTTATATTATCTTCAGTTGTGGTTTCTCTGTGAACATGAAAGTTTAACACTCTTTCAGATATCATTGATATTCAGATATAGATTTAAAGGATACCGTTGTGAATCGGACATAGTCACGTTTACAGTTCCTTTCATTATATCACCTGAATATTTATTCCATCTTTGGTTTGATAATCTCGAAGTTCCCGCAATGCACGGTCCCTTTCTTTGCGTAAACTAAGGTTCTCATTTTGAGCATCTAGAAGAGAAAGAAGGTTAATATTATATATCATCTAGAAGAGAAAGAAGGTTAATATTATATATAATCTAGAAGAGAAAGAAGGTTAATATTATATATCTTCTAGATAGAATCCCCACAATTGTAAAAATGGAAAAAAAGGACACTGACATGTTACTTGTCCTTAGTCTTAAAAATTTAAATTAAGAAATATAACGCCGGAATAATAATTATCCGGACTTGGGAGAAAAAAGTTTTTAAAAATAGATTTTAAAAACAATTTGTTTATAAAAACCGATGAACCAAAGCAAAAAGAAAATTTGTTCTCAAATCCAAGATTTTTCTGAATACTTAGTTACAGTGCAGGGGTTTATATATTATTATCTAGATTGGGGAGGGGGTGGTGGGTTTGAAAACAGGTTTCGAAAATTTGTGAAGAAAACAAGAAAAAATGGCCATTAACTAACAAGTCTCTAAAACTTTACTTGCGCTCTGCGTAACTATTTCTTTTTTATTGGGGTAAAATTATCTTTGAAGAAGGGGGGGAGGGTTATTTTTAAGAAAATATAAACACTGTTCAGCAAGAATTACCTAATAATTTCTTAGCTAAAATATCCTCTGCCTCTGAAGATCTGTTTAAAGGTATTCCTGGAAAAATAGAAAATATTGAAACTTATTCAACTTCAAGCAAGTTATTTTTTGATTAAAAAATTAAATTTTTTTCCTCAAAAAAATATTTTAAAAGTTCAAATAATCAATGAGAGCACGTCCGGCAGAATATTTTTTAAGTGTCTATTTTATAACACTCTCTGCGTCATTTTAAAAATATAAAGCTAAAATTCTTCTCTTTTACGAAGTAAGCTCACAAACATGAGAAAGAACCGATATGAAACTTGTAAAAAAAAATAATATTAGATTTGTGTTATCAAAATAAATTTGAAATTCATCAAAATTAGTTGCAGTCTCTACTGGGCAACTAGGTCCTTTTTGGACCTTAAAATGGACAACGTACTTAATACTCCTAAAAACAAAACGTCTTTCTTGACCTAATCATGGACCGAAATAGCAGTAAATAAATGACCAGCTGAATTGTCCGGCGTTGCCCAGATTACTCGAGTTACTCACACCGTTTACCCGCACTTTGTCTTAATTTACGATTTTAGCCGTGCCCTCGCAGGGTTGCCCGTGCAATTTTTAAAAATTTCATTTTCTAGCTGATGTCAGTCCCGGGGTAGCCATGGGATCCATAAAAAAGTGTCAGTCAGTTTGGCCCAGCTGTTTGGCTATAGCGAACATATAAATGAGCGAAGAGCTTTATTTCATAGATTGTTTAGTGTTTACCTATTAGAAAGAACACAATAAGCAGCCAAAGGAAAAGAAGCAGCAGAAGCAGCTTACCAAAGTTAAAGAAAATTCTCATTCTTGGATTTCTAAACATTTTTATTTCCAAAAAAAAAAAATTATCAATTATCATTTAAAATCAGGATTATAAATGCATCATCCGATTGAAGGAAAAATAAAATCTTAGATTTTTAAACTTTTTTGTGCCTATAGTAATCATTAACGAAAATAGATGTAACATATTTCAAAATATCTTTTATTTGATTTGAATTTTGGTCAAAATAAAATGAATCAGATGTTGAAGGGTTTTCCAACATGTAAACAATCTTAGATTAAATAAAATTTAATAATATCTTAGAAAATATTCCTGTTTTAATATATTTTATTAATCTGTGCTGTAGAGTAATCAGTACAAAGTCGAGATATCAGTAAATTCATCCTGATACAAACAACCTAAATTATACAAATTAAAATTTATGCAAAAAATTATCAAAAAATGCAAAAATCACAGATAAACTCTACAAAAAAAAACATTATCTTGAATTCTGCAAATTTTCTTCATTTAAAATCAAATCACAAGGTATAGGGATGGGAGGTTTTTTCCTTGTCCTGGTTTTTCAGTCTGGACTTCTTTTTAATTTTACTGTGTAAAAACAATTGATTTTGGATTTAAGCATTGATGGAAAACTTTAATAGAGGGATCAAGCATTGATCCTCAAATTATCTTCAGTTCCGACCTCGGATGTACATTTTTTTGAAAAATAATTCCCCCAGAAAATGTTGAATAAATTTTAAAAATCCTTTATAACCCCGGTTAAAAAATATATTTTACGACACACATAACTATTGGTTTGAACAAAACTACTGAACAGAAACCTGATACGTTAAAAACATTATAAGGTAAAATAAAACTTTAAATCTTAACTCAAGTTATGTAAAAAAAAATATGGTTTAGCAAAAAGAGAATTTTGACGTAAATTTAAAAAAGTTATGCCCTTTGTTTTTGAACAGCGATTGATGTTTTATCGATTATCTTTATTGAGTCAGAACTTTATAGTGGGAGTATTGTTTATATTAAACTCTTCATCTCAATTCAGTATACTCAGTTAAAATTTTTGAATTTGAGGATAAGATACTTTCTCTTAATTCAAGTTATCGCTGCGCGATATGACCATCACGGGATATCGTACGGGAATTAAATTAAGTCTACATATGATGGAGGTCACATCTTGATCCCGAAGTTCACTTCTCCGAAACATTCAGATTTCTGAGCCCGCGATTTAAAAAATTCGGGGAAATACGGCTCGGGTCTAAGCGGTCGTTGGACCTTATTTACGGCTTGAGCTTTCGGATTCAAGCTGCATCTTATTTTTCACCGAGTTGAATTTAAAATTTAATATTCAATTTGGCGGATTTTCATGGTAGGAATTGGCGCATTTCCGGTTTTTTTGAGAACAAGACTCAACATTGAGCCTTGTTCTCCACTTAAACCAACCTAGGTCGGTTTTATTTTCATTGGGCCTAACTCCTTAAGTCGAGCCGAAGATCTTGCAGCTGTCAATCACGTGACACAAGCTGTCGTCAGAGTTGGGTCGAAGATTGGGTCTTAAAGTCGGGTTTAAGAAATTACGACAAGAGCCGAAGCTTTTAAATCGCGGGCTCTGGAGAGACAAAAGGGTTTAAACCCGCATATATGTTAGTTTCAAATACCGACTATAATAATCTTTAAAACTATATTTCATATAGCATGTAATTGATTCGTTCCAGCATTTATTTCTACAAAATCAACAAAGGCCGTACAAGAATTTTCAAATGTGCCGAAAAATAACTCACTTTCCCAAAAGTATGTTTCTTTACTTAAAATAGTTCTAGAAATTGAAAAAAAATTCATTTTTATAATTGAACTTCTTAATGGTAGAAAATGTTTCACAATTTATGGATTCATAAAAGCTTTCGTAAAAAACAAACAAAACGCATATCTAAGGCATATTTAAGGAACCAAAAGCTAATTATAGCCCTCCAGCAGAAGATTTCAGTGTCAAATTCACAACGGTACCCATAAAAACTTAAACAGAGGCGGAATTTAAGGCCACGGCTCAAATTTGGTTGGTTCCAATTAAAATCGTATTCATTACTTCAAGATTTAAGCCGGCGCTCAATTGAAACCGGTTTTTGGCGGTTTTAAGACGCGGCTAAAATTCATTAAATTCGGACACTGATAAATAATATGGAAGACATAGTCGTTTTTCTAGGTTTACAAATGTTTAATTCTGATGAATCCTATTAGTTTTCCTGAAGTAGAATCACTCTAGAAAGAAACCTACAAATAAAATGACCTATTTTTAAAATTATAAAAGTTAATAATCTTATTCTTTCATACTAACTTAATCAAACAAGACTTTTAAGAGTACCGTTGTGAATCGGGCATTGCCACCTCTACAACGAGGGGAAAATTAAGTTTGAACCTAATTCGATTATGTACAAGATATCTCCCTTGTACACTGTACAGTTGTCAGCTTATCGTTACATTGTTATCATCTGAAAAGTAAATTAAATAATTGATCCACAAAATAATTTTTTAGTAGAAACATACTTAACAAGAATTAAAAGGGAGCCTTGTACATTGTACACGGTATATATTTAAGGATTTCCGACAGTACAATTTTACCGTCGAGACACATACTAAAATTATTCCATAATTGTCCGATTTTCCGACTGGCTGTGTTATAGGAATATAAACCAGTTTGGGCCGGGATATAAAATGTTTATTATACAGGTTTATAATCTAGTTTAGTCTCGAGCTTCTTGTTCTCTCCAACCTTCCTGACAGCCTTCATGAAGTCTTCGTCTATCACCCACTCACGCTCAGCCCTAGACAATATATTTATATATAGATAGAAGCATAGAAAGATATATTCATAGATTCTATATATATATATTCTAAATAGATCCATAGATAGATCATATAAATATATTAATAGCTAAATAGATAGACAACTCTAAAAAGATAGATAGTTGGATATATTAACAAATAGACTGAAGAATATTAAGATAGATGGATTAAATAGATAAATATTAGATTGATAAATGACAAATATGAATTCAGTGAAATATGGTTTAAGACAGATTATTTTATAAATCAACAGATAAAACTATAAATAGATTGATGGAGATATTCCAGTAATTATTCAGTAACGCTCCCCTTCCCTGGTATCCAAAGTACTGAACTGTGTACAGTTATTGTTAAGTTTCGTATTACAGTTAAATGTTAACTTCATAATAGTGATTGTATGTGTTTAAAAAGTAACTTTTTAAGGTTGGTTAGATCCCTAGGGATACTTCAGCGTGAAGTATTCTTTTTTTAATTTTTTCCTTCTATGAATTTTTGGTCGAAAAGTATTTGAAAATTGTTACATTAGAAACTGGCTACCTAATCCTATAATCCAAATGAAGAATTCGTTAAAATATCCACAATACAAGCAAAATAAATTAATTTCAGCAGATAAGTTACTTTTTTAAGAGGAAGAACAAGATTCCCAAGAAAGACAATTTGAAATTTACCAAACTGTTACCCTTACCCCCCTTTAATAATTCCCGGCCTTTCCCTTTATTTAATTTATTTAGTTAAACCACACATCAACTTCTCTTCAGGGGTATTTATTCCTCTAATAATGCGTCTAAAAAGCATAGAGAAAGAATTTAAAAAAATGGCCTTTAACTTGAAACTTTTGACACTATCATTGTCAAAACCTCAAAAAAAAATTGTGTAAACCTTCATAACATATGGGAGACGGTATGAATTATAAATTTAACGTTAAGAGGGTTGTACTGACAGGAAGTAAACAATGAGGTGAGGGGAGGGGGGAAGAAAGTTACAGGGGGTAGTGGAAATGGTGAAGGGGAGGGGATAATTATAATGTTTCGGCCAGGACAGGTATATTTGCTACTGGTAAATCAGGGTCCAGGTATGTGAAGTTGTACCAACGGTATTCGAACTTAATCGTGTAGTTTTTATCAAATATCGGATAATTTTAAGTTTGAAATCACCGAGAGATTTAATAGTTTCAATCGATTCCCAATGTAAACTACACATCACCAATGAAGTGTGGTGGGGAGTGGAGATAACTTAAGATAATTGAAAACTGAAAGTAGTCAAAACAATTTGCCCAGAAAAGTTTTGATTCTGAGAGTAGCTGAGTTGTTAATTATTGATCAGTCTAGCCTCAAGCTTCATTTTTCTTAGCTTTCAAACCTTCTAAATAAATATCTTATTCATGGAGATGCGAAACCAATCTTTCTCCATTCACCGACCCTACCCCCATTCACCATCCTTTAGACATTTACCGACCTTACCCACCCATTCACCAACCTTTCCCTTCTTTATTTCCTCTTTTTTCTCCACAATCTCCATTTCCTCTTTGACTCATTCCTCTTTCTTCCGTTTCCCTTTCCCATCTCACTTTTTCAACAAACAGAAAAATATTCCTGTAGACACTATTTTACTTTTCTCGTTACTAAACTTCCTATGATTGACTAGTGACGAAGTATACCTGATGGCGAAAAGACCAGCTTCTGTACACACATTCCTGAGATCAGCTCCATTGAATCCATCACTGAAAACAGAAGAATATTAACACACAAAAATACTCAACTCAAACATAATTTTATATTTCAGATATCTTTCCAAAATAATGGCGCGTAAACATTTGACGGCAGAATCAGGATGTCAAATTATAAGAATTTGAAAATAGAGTTTGAGCCGACTAAACATCTCAATTACAAGTTTTAACAAATTTAAACATAATTTTCAGTGCTATTTTGATTTATAAACTGTTGAACAACATGTATACACAACACATAAACATAGAAGTCAAGAAAGGCTGTCAATTCAAAAGCTCCGCTTTGATTACTGGCAAACTTGTAATGAGAAAAAAGCTTTTTCACAAAACTCATTGACTTCATTGTATTGATATAATTGCCCACGACTGTATTAAAAAATATGCAAAATCCTACCGCACAACAAGTGAATATTAAAAACAACTGAATTGGGTTTAAGGCAATAACTAGCTTGTTATTTTTTAATTTGGTATAATATCTAAACCTTTTCCGGATGCATCAAGTAAAAAACGGGNCCCCCCCCATCCGACAAATTATAGCATACAAACCTAAGCTTAACGACAGCTTCGTAATCGATTTCTCCGTGTTTAGTGATAGGTCCAGCGTGAATCTTCAGAATCTCCATCCTAGCCTGCTCGTTAGGTAGAGGGATCTCAATCTTCCTAAATATTCACCATGTTTAGAAGTTTCCTCATCTAATATTAGGAAGAGGGATCTCAATCTTCATAAATATTCACCAGGTTTAGAAGTTTCCTAATCTAATATTAGGAAGAGGGATCTCAACCTTCCTAAATATTATTTTCCAAAAAGAAAACTCAGAATTCTGAGATATCCGACTATGGTGTGTTTTGAGGTTCTTTGAAGTAAATTCCTTGATCTTGAATAGGACGGATCTTACGGAACTAGACAGTAGAAAGTCAAATAGTACGATTTTGCGACCTCGTGGCTTCTAAAATTCTGATTTTGAATTTTGAAACGGTAATTTATCCGATTACATAATAGAATTTCAAAAATTTTGTTCTTGGGGACAAATTCGTTTAAGACAAAAATTACAATAAATTGAATGAAGCCTTGAAACTTTTATATTTATTTTTGAACCTAGGAATGCATTTGATTTCTACTATTCCTAAATGTCCGATCATAACTCATGAACCTCTAGACCAATTTGCCTAAAACTTTGATTGGGGAACTCGAGATTACTACGGAAATGTTCTTGGCTTGATTTTGAGATTTAAAGTTAAGTGGGTCGACTTTTTTAGGAAAAAATAGCTAAAATCGTAATTTACGACCAAGCGCGGATAATCAGTGGGAGCAACTATGATGACTCTGGGAAACGCTGGGTTCTTAAACTAGTCTTGAATATGACGCTTTTTACCTGTCTAATCTACCAGGACGGAGAAGAGCAGGGTCTAGGGTATCTGGACGATTTGTTGCCATGATCATCTTAACCTATACACGCACATTTTACTCAACAACAATTTTTCAAATAAAAGCATTGAATGTAACGGGGTAAAAGTTATTTTTCAAATAAAAGCATTGAATGTAACGGGGTAAAAGTTATTTTTCAAATAAAAGNCCAGTTTTCTGTTGCAAGAAATCATTAACAGCCAGTTTAGATTCCGTACAGTCGTCTCTAAGTCTCATTCTTTGTGGATAACCCTGTATCCAGAACTTCTTGGGATACCAAAATATTTCGATATTACCTGCGGCCGCCGATAGCGTCAATTTCATCCATGAATATAATACAAGGTTGATGATCTCGGGCATAGTTGAACATCTAAACACAAATTCATTTCTTAGAAGATTGGTATCCAAAAAAACTTTTTTTGCGTAAGTTACAAATGAAAACGAAAAAATTTTCTTTAGAAAAATTAATAAAAGTAAAAACAATTTGAGTTCTTATATCTAAAATATAGAATCCTAATATATAACCATGAGCTTGTAAACATAGAATCCTAACCCAACAATCATGAAAAATAAAGTTATGAACCCTAATCGAAAACTTTGCAATTATGTGAAATTCTCAGGTTTCAAAAACAAGCATTAATCAGATCACTTGATAATTTTACTTCACATAAATCCTTAAAATAATAAGAATCTTTTACCTGAATTTTTTTTAAATATTTAAAATGTACAAACCTCTCTGATAAGACGAGCGGATTCCCCGATGTATTTATCAACAATGGCGCTGGAAACAACCTGAAAAAAACATAAAAAAATATAATTGTTATCTATTGATTTGTTAGTGTTCAATAAAGGTGATAACGACCTGGACTGATGGAGCCCAATTTTGTTAGGACCAAACAAGACCAAAAATGTCTAGCAAACTCGTGAAAAAAAGAAAAATCCGCGAAATTGTGTTTTGATATTGTTTCTAAACTTACGAGAAAGAAATAATAGCTACAGAATTTTAAAAAATATGAAATAAGTAGAATAACAGGGGTGTAAATTTTTCTGTTTGCCCGATCCCCCCCCCCCCCCACGGGGGAGTGCAAAAACATGAGCTTTCATTGGGTTTGGGGGAAAAAATGAAGAAAAAATGGAAAAGGGGGAAGGGAAGGGAAAAGGGAAGGGAAAAGGGAAGGGAAAAAGGAAGGGAAAAAGGAAGGGAAAAATGAACGGAAAAAGGAAGGGAAAAGGGAAGGGAAGGGAAAAGAGAAGGGAAAAGAGAAGGGAAAAGAGAAGGGAAAAGGGAAGGGAAAAGGGAAGAGAAAAAGGAAAAGAAAAAGGAAAAAGTGAAGGGAAAAGAGAAGAGAAAAGAGAAGGAAAACGGGAAGGGAAAAGGGAAGGGAAAACTGAAGTGAAAAGGGGGAAGGGAAAACTGAAGTGAAAAAGGGGAAGAGAGAAGGGAAAAGGGGAAAAGGAAACAACCACTGACACAAAAAAAAACATAATAAAAATAACAGTGTCAGAAATGCTTAAAAAAACTCGAGGGGGACCTAGAAGTTGACCTTTTTAGGACACCAAAACGCTTCATTATACAACTAAAACTCAAAAATTTTCTTTACAACGGGCTTCAGACACCTGTAAAATGTACCAGTTTTTTAAGTTGTGGATTTGTGGAAAAACTATGATTCTGAAAAGGGGAAAAACATGAGTCTCACAACTAATATACACCCCTGGACTAGAATAACCAACAAAGAATTACAAAGTTCAAATAAAAAGAAAGAAAATCTGTATTATCTGAAGAATCTTGCCAAAATGAGAACGATATAAAATGTTTAAGTTTGGAATGAATCCCATAAATTATGATAACGTCGTTAAAATGCATTAAACGTAGAGAAATAGAAACATAAAAACAAATAATACTGATAATAAGTAAGATAGGCTGCAAGGTAGGGGACACATTAAAAGGATTGTTCAACTATTTCAAAATTCACAAAATTTTCTATATTTTTTTTACATTTAAAATTTTAGGATCCCACCTAAGCCATCCTTTAGGTCAAAATGTTGAACGAAGTTGAATGAAGATGCGATACTATGACTTTTTAACCTTTTGTTGAATCTTACCTTACAGATTGTTTTGATTTAAAAACTTATTTTTTCAGAAAAGTTTTAGTTTGTGGCTGGCATTTAAGACATTGATTATTCTAATAAATGACCAAATCTCTAGTACCTTTTATTTTTAATACATAACCTTTTAGAACTTGATTACTATAATAAATCTAATTACCTTATATCTAAGGCCCTGAATATCTAATAGTATGAACAATTTTTATAATACGCAGAAGAATGTAATGAATTCCCTGAAGTAATCTGCTCAGATATTTAGGAATAATAGTTCTACTTTAAACTTATCATTAATTAGAATAGTCGGAGTACGTTTCTTCCAACACTACAATGGTCGACCAGATAACGCCTCCGACTGTGAGCGTTTAATTATCTATCTATCGATCAGATAGGAATCTTACGTGAGACATATTGCGGCCAAACTAACGTCCCCAAAGTACGTCATTAGAACGAACCTAGTTCATGGAAAAAACTTACTCTGTACCTAAAGAAGGAACGGAGATGAAAGGATAAGGGGATCGGGTGGACAAAATAAATTTGATTCTACTGAAAAAGTAAAAAAGGAATTTATCAAGCAGATATATTTGTACATTTAACATAAAAAATTCATGTAGGCATCCAATGGCGTATAACGTTTTTACTTAATTTTTCCCTAACGTTTAAATACTTAAGAAGTGACAAAGAGAATAAGATGTCCAGGATCTCTAAGACTGGAATAAACAGTTGTTAAAAATCTTCTAAAACAACACTAAATAGTTTGTAGTTGCTTTAAGAAATTTATAAATTTGACAACATTCTTAGGTTGATGCAGCATACAGTGAGATCTATTCACAGTGGAATAAAACCTTTTATATTTTGGCAGTACTATGTGTACTTTATATTGCTAGAAAACCAATGATTTTACCAATCAAATGAAAATCAATTTATTAAGTAAAATGGGTCTGTTTACATTGAACAATTGATAAATGCTTCATGTTAATTGAACTAACTGAAATCATGATCCATCATATTCCTACTCCAGAGTTTTATGGGTCCAACTGTATATGAATTACCTTAGGGAAGTTTGCGTCCAGTTGACTGGCAACAGCTCTAGCTAGCAATATTTTATGGGTCCAACTGTATATGAATTACCTTAAGGAAGTTTGCGTCCAGTTGACTGGCAAAAGCTCTAGCTAGCAATATTTTATGGGTCCAACTGTATATGAATTACCTTAAGGAAGTTTGCGTCCAGTTGACTGGCAACAGCTCTAGCTAGCAATGTTTTACCGGTTCCAGGGGGTCCATACAGTAAACATCCCTAAATACAAATACAGTTGTTGCCTGTTTATTTTACATCAGAATCAGAGGCGTAAAAAAGGGGCTACGATGGCTCAGCCCCACACCCCCACACCCTGAATGCATAAAATCTAGGTTTTCACGACCCCTGGAATTGAAAAAAAATATATATCAGACACCCCTGGACAACTTCCTGAATGGAAAGATTTATTTTTCTATTCTGACTATCTGAACTCGCAAGTATTGATGAAATTCAGGTTTCGTATTAAAACATTCGAAATAAAGCATTCTAAACCATAAAAGCCAAGGAACTACAATAAATATAAAACTTCATATATATAAGGATAATATATAAGTATTAAGTATACACAAGTTGATTTAAGGGTTATACCAGAAATCCTCAAAAAGATTAAGTGCAATTTTGAGAATAATACTAATAAGCGCAGTTGAAATAAGACTTTGATTTTATTCTCCCAGAATCTCCATGCTGAATAATCGATGTACGACTTTTTATTATGCAATTTTATGAACGGATGGGCGTTTGGCTCTGTTCCCATATTGATGATACCTAATGCTGAACCCTTAATTTGTAAAAAAAAACAGTTTTATTAGTTTCCGGAATATTCCTTGCGTTGTACGAGATGGAAACTCTTGTATTGTGCACATCAAGATCAGTGCTTAATATCGATCTCTTGTTTTTCTGCAGATTAATTTAATCTTTATTCGATATCCCGCAGGGTAATCGTACCAGGGGGTAAAGGGAGATTTTTTCAAAGGATAATAACTACAATGAACATATGGAGAGGTTGTTTTAAATAGATCCTCCAATTAAAAGTGCCCATAGTGAATATCAAGATTGAGCGATCGGGATTATGAGTATCCAACATAGGCGTAGCTATTGTCAAATAATTATGAAAAGATTTTTTGGAATAAAAATATCTGCGAGAAAACACAGCTGCAGATGTTGAAATTATTTTTATTCAAATATATTCCAAGAACCATGAGTCGGCAAATTTTCAAGTTTAGTTTGCGGATTTTAAATCTAATTTCTCAGTGGTGTGTAGTTTCAGAGCTAAAAGGGGACTGTAACCTTAACATCAGTAACACTCCTCCCAATATAAAAGTAAATGCCCGATTCACGATTGTATCCCCATACAGCAATTTTAATTGAATCGTCATTTAAAGAGGTTATGTCCGATTCGCAACAGTACTATCTATGTCGTTATCTGATCAATAATTTGTAAGATGTCATCGATTTTTAATTTATAATGTTTAAATCTGAGTGGGTACAGAATGTCGATAATCAAAACTTCGAAATTACAAAATGTCGACTGCTTCAAAACGTCAACTGCTACAGTGATAATAAGAACACAGTAGTATAGGAAGACGACATTAAAGCAATACAAAGATAATACCTCTACTAGTAAGCTATTAAAACATTTATTAAGTCTGTTTAATGAGTCTGTTTACACTGCACTATGTATGTGCTTCTTGGTCACTAAAGTCATAACTTGAGTTAAAAAGGCGACTTTCTATTCCAGAGTTTTCTATTTATTACTGTACAAAACATTGAATTACAAAAATTTTAAATTCTTAAAAAAAAATTTATAAATCAAAAATCCGCGTAAATTATATTTAAACAACTTACTATGTAAAAAATGACATTTTTGTATTTATAAATATAAACATGTTCTTACAAATTTAATTTTTTATTCCAAATTCAATAAAACCATATAAACATACCAAAATGGCGGAAAAAATTGATTTTCAAAAAAAAGAGGGGGGGGGACAACAAACCTGAGTTCTCTGATCTGCTCTCCGAGTCCTCCAATCTCTGAATATGAGATATCTCCTGGATCCTCGTGAGACATGTTGTACACTAGAGGATCAACCTAAACAATATTGTTTAAAAGGGACTGAACTCCCCCAATTACAAAATGCACAAAATTTTCAACGAGAAAGATATTGCCCGTGTAGAAATCTGAAAGTCATTATTATTGAGAAGTAATTAAGAATAAATCTATTTACAGCTAGAACAAAGAAGAACATGTCATTCATTCATTTAAAAAAAAAAATAAACCACTTCTCTTGGGCACAACTTCAAATTAAAGAGACGTGATTTATGTATGTTCCCTGAGGCCAAGTTTAAAGAATTTTAACGCGTCGCGGAACCACCGAAAACCGGTTCAAATTGAGCGCCAGCTCAAATCTTGAAATAATGAATACAATTTCAAGTGGAACCCACCATTCTTTAAGATCTCCCTCTGGACTATGATAAAGTGGTTTAACCTCTCTGGGAAGATATCTCATGATGGTGAGTGTGGTCATATCCAGAGCAACTCTTGTTCCAGGTTTTAGTTTAGATTTCTCCAGCTGTCTTCTACATCCAACTACATACCTCGGTCCATTCGTAGCCTATAAACTCAGGATGGTATCTAACCGGGGAGATTTTTTAAGATCAGGAGAAAAAATGAAAAATTGGACTTGCAAAGCCAAGTTTTTTTACATTCTTTTTCTTCCTTTTTCCCAAAAATTTATAATTTTCCCCAATTCAAGGGTAAATTGATTTTCACATATTAAAAACTAAAAAAAACTTATTAAGGGAAAAAAAGGCGGAAAGTTTGGGGTTTTGGGAGATTGAGTAAATTGGAGAAAATAAGTGTTACATGAAATGCAATTTGATGACCCATTTCCCAGTCCCACTCAAACAAAACACAAAAATCGGAGGGAGGGGAAAGCCCAAGAAAAGAATTTTCCACCTTAACGATGAACTTCTCCTCTGTAAGTTGACGGAGTACCTCACCAACAATCTGACCAACACTCTGTAGAGCCTAAACATTAACAAATATCTAGTCTGAAAATTTGTGACCAGTCCCTTTAACAAAAGATTCATATGGTTGTGTTTGTGAATTAAGTCTTACATCGATTCTAAACAATTGTGACAGTCAATATGGTTGTGTTTGTGAATTAACCAAGTTTTGTATTGAATCCATTCTATAAAAACGTGACCAGTCCCTTTAACGAATAAGGTTTATATGGTTGTGTTTGTGAATTAACCAAGTTTTGTATTGAATCCATTCTATAAAAACATGACCAGTCCCTTTAAAGAATAAGGTTTATATGGTTGTGTTTGTGAATTAACCAAGTTTTGTATTGAATCATCAGAAAAGTTGAGGAAAATATATTTAATGAAGTATTCAGGTTCTACACAGGATACACAGGAGACAACCAAGATAGACTGGATGTCAAGAAAAATGATGCTCAACTCAGAAAATTATTTTTGATCCATTTAATCTTATAAAACTTAAAAAAACGTTACATAAATCGTTTATTCCCTTCCATTTAATTCTTTTAGAGAATAACATGGGCGTATGCCGTATAAGGGGGATGTCCGCTTAAATAAATACTTACTTAGCTTATCACTGACATCAGTATAAATTAATCAAATTAATTACCTTTAAATCATTCTCACTCTTATCAAACTGTTTCTGGAGATCTTTTAATTGTCCTCGAAGATCTTTTAGTCGTGCATCCACCTAGATTATCAATCAATCAATCAATCTCATATTTAAACCAGCATTCACTGAAATAACCAAAGATAACCCCATTAATCGACTTTTTTCAAGTTTCAAAAATTATTTGATTTTAATGGTTATTGCTAATTTGTTAACTAATAAAAACTTTTAGCAAGTTTTCTACAGGGGTAGAGATTTACTGAAAAAAAAACCTTCCCAGGTAAATTTTTGAAGCTTAGATTTGAGAGAGGGGGGGATATAACAAGGGAAATAAATTAGCAGCCTATCTTATAATGATTCGTCTTCCAAAGCATACCTTCAATATCTCTAAAAACTAAAGAATTCACATTATTAATACTTTCCCCAAAAAAATATTTATAAAATATTTCCAAGCATGACAAAAAAATATTGATATTAACGGGTGAGGATTAATTCAGAAAAATTATACCCATCATGGTACGAAAACATGTTGCGGGAAGGTCGATTTCGTAAATTTCACTTGCTTCACCCAGAATTGCATACATTATTGCTTTTATGGCGATTAAGTACAAGAAAAAATGTTGGTCAAAATATTACTTTATCACTAGATTCCAAGACGGAAAACAGAATTCAAAAAGGTTGGGATTCTAAAAATAGGTAAATAGTAAAAGAAAGAGTAAGGTAAACATGGTTTTAAAGATGAAAAAAAACTTTTTGAGCCTCAACTCAACCCATTTTGAAAATATCGAAATTTGTCCGACAAACATTGATTTAACAGAAAACTTATTTTTTTTTTAAGGTTTTCCAGATTTTTATGCTTTACACAAATCCAGTTAAACCAATTTAGATTTCGAAAATTGTTTTAAAATCCTTAAATGTTGAATACCTCCTTGTGTTCCAGCAGTTTCTTCCTGTAATCAGACAAGGACTTCTCCTTGCTCGGGTCGACAGACATTCTTTCTGCAATAATTCACAATTAATTTCAATAATGAATATTTCAATTATTAAATTCCGACACGATTATAAAGAACTAGATTTTAAGCTATTAATAAAGTTCAAACGGAGCATGGACATTGGACAAAATATCTAAGTTGAGGGAAATTGTTGATAGATAAAGAGGATTTTGGACTTGAAATCTTGCTTAGACGTGAGAATCTTGGGATTTTAAAGATAGAGTCCCTCTGGTGTTCCCTCCTGCTTCCTGTACAGCACGTTCTCCTTGGACTGCTTGAAATCCTCTTGATTAACCTGCAAACATAGTTTGTTTCTTTAAAAATTCAAGTGTTATCATGATTAAACTCAATAGTTTGTTTCTTTAAAAATTCAAGTGTTATCATGATTAAACTCAATATTGGGCGCACGGGCGAGAAGTGAGGGAAGTGATTGATTAGAAAGGGGAAATGAGGGAAAGGGTTTGGGAATAATGTAGAGGAGGCTACCTTCATTCTCCGCTCTCTAAGAGCTAAAAGACCAGCTTCTGTACAGATAGCTTTAATATCAGCTCCAGATAAATCATCCTGTAGAATTAGAAAAAGTTATAAAATTATTTAATTATTAAATTTATCGATAAATTAATAGCTAAAGAAAGACCATTCTGTAATATTATTAAAATTATTAAACGAATTCGATTTCTTTCATCATTTACCATTTATCAATTATCAACCAAAATAAAAACCAAAATCAAAATTGGAAAGAGGTTGATATGTTCAAATTGAATAAAAATTGGTATACGTCAAACCAAAAATGAGCGATGATCAAGAGAAAAAAATTGTTTTCTCAAAAAGATTGATGTAATCAAAAGCCTCTTACATGTTGGATGATTAAATATTTAATACTTGAAATTCAAGGCGCTTCGCGCCCTTCTTTCTAGGCTTTTAGGGCGCTTCGCGCCCATCTTCTATTTAAATTGTGAACATGTTCTTTTTGTTTACATTTTAAAACAAAGACGAAAAAAATTTGCAGGTTTAAAAAAAAATCGCGGATTTTCAAGAATAATTTTTTTACAAAATTAAAAACCTTTAAAACACATTTTTTAAAATTTTTATCATTCATAAACCTTCCCAGCTGTGGTCACGTGATGTCCCAAAAAAATTTGGGCCTGATCGGTTCAGCCGTTTTGAAGTTTATTGGATTCAAACAAACAGACAGACAAGCCAAATTTATATATAGATTAGTTGACAGTTTTCATTTGTTACCTTGGACATGATCATCTCATCTAGATCTACATCATCAGCTAGAGTCATCCGACCTTAAGTAACAGTAATTAGTTTTATTTCAATGCAACTTCAAATAAAAAGTAATATGGGACACATTTAGTTAATTCCAAGAATTCACTGAACTCCATAAAAAGGGTTAAACTTTCATGGCTGTTTTTTTCTTCAAATTTTATACTATTCGAGGGACTTGGAGCCAAGTTCTGTGTCAGCCAATAGATTGATGAACTCAATAAATTACATGTTTTTAGAATCGTAAGTTTACATTTTTTACACAACTGTAGACGTCCAGTTGAAACAAAAACATTAGTTGATCACCGTTGAATTCCGCAACTTTAAGTAGTTCTAGTTTTTCAAGGTAACGTCACTGCCTTTTAAACCTTAAAAATGATTTTAAGTCGAACATTTTTGGAAAATGACAAGTTTGAAGACGAACCAAGAAAAGAGTGGGATTTAATAGCGAATTGAGGCCGAATTAAACGAATTTGAACCACGGCTTAAATATGGTTGGTTCCGCTTTGTTTATATTCAATTTTTTAAGATTTAAACCAGCTCACAATTGAAACCGGGTTTTAGGGGATTTGAGACGCGGCTCAAATTCATTAAATGTGGACTCTGTTTTAAATTGTTGAATTATATCGTTAACAACCCCCTTTAATCCCCTGCCACCACCTGTATGGATGTTAAAAATCCTTCGTTTAGTTTTCTCGTCAGGTAGAGGAAATTCAATCTTCCGGTCAATCCTTCCAGGTCGGATCAGGGCAGGGTCCAGGGTCTCTATACGGTTAGTCGCCATAATCACCTGGATATTCATACACTTAGTTTCTATTATTATTATATATATTATTTCAAACAATTGTTTAACAAATCAATCAATTGTTTAACAAATTAATAAATTGTTTTACAACTCAATCAATTGTTTTACAAATTAATCAATTGTTTTACAACTCAATCGATTGTTAAACAACTCAATCAATTATTTTAAAAATCAGTCAATTGTTTTACAAATCAATCAACTATTTAACAACTCAATCAATTGTTTAACAAATCAATCAATTGTTTAACAACTCAATCAATTGTTTAACAAATCAATCAATTGTTAAACAACTCAATCAATTGTTAAACAAATCAATCAATTTTTTAACAACTCAATCAATTGTTAAACAAATCAATCAATTGTTTAACATGTCAATCAATTGTTTAACATGTCAATCAATTGTTTAACAATTCAATCAATTGTTAAACAACTCAATCAATTGTTAAAAAACTCAATCAATTGTTAAACAAATCAATCAATTGTTAAACAACTCAATCAATTGTTAAACAACTCAATCAATTGTTTAACAAATCAATCAATTGTTTAACAACTCAATCAATTGTTAAACAAATCAATCAATTGTTTAACAAATCAGCAACACAAAGAAACTACAATCAGTCCATCGTGATCAATTGATGAAATCAAGCATTTCAATCAATCGAGTATTTATAGTTTCTGTATACAAATATTTTTTACATTAAAATCAGAGATTCGGTTTAAAATTGATGTAATTACTCTAGAATTAAAACCAACACTATAGTTGACTAACCTTAGTATCTCCTCTAGAGTCGAATCCATCAAGCTGATTAAGAAGTTCCAACATAGTCCTCTGGATCTCACGTTCTCCACCACTGTTACTGTCGTAACGTTTGGTTCCAACAGCATCAATCTCATCTAAAACGTTTAATTTATGAAACCTTTTTTTACACATTGTTACGGTTTGTAAAGTTTTGTTACGTTTTTTCTTTTTTTCTTTTCTTGATTAAATAAATGGTGGGGGTAATGAAATAAATCAAGGTTGATTGATGACCTACAGATGATTTTTAAGGACAAATTTCTACCTATGAAGACGATAGAAGGCGAGTGTTCGTCTGCAACCCTGAACAGTTCGCGGACAAGTTTAGGACCATCACCCAGATATCTAGAAATCAGAACATAATAATTTCAATTCAAAAATTCCGATCTCTTCTCTATTTGTAATTTTTTTTTTAAGAAATCTTAAATATCTCAGACATTAGTTTAGGATTTATTGATAAATTAATAAATTTTTGCTTTTCAAAATAAAATATACATTGTACACCCCTGTAACGGGAACAATTTACAAGATTCTTACTCCTTAGCGAAGTTTCTAAATAAAAAGGTTTGAAAAGATGACTTTCATCAGGATTGTTACTAGCTAGGCCTTTAATAGTATTTAAAACTTACTTCTGAATAAGTTCTGATCCAACAACCCTGAGGAAGGTTGCAGAAGTCTGATTAGCCACAGCCTTAAAAAAATCAATTTTTATTTTGAGATTGATAAAAAGATCAAGATTTAAATAAGTATTGCATGAGATTGATATTAAGGTTTAAATTGAGGATTGCATGAGATAGATATTAAGATTAAGTTTGATATTAAGATTAAGGTTGAGATTAGGATTGCATGAGATTGATATTAAGGTTTAGATTTAGGATTGCACGAGATTGATATTAATATTGAGGAATGAGGATTGATATTATGATTGAGATAAAGTTTGTTATGAAGATAGAGATTAATACTAAGATAAGGCAGATATCCGATTGATATCAAGATTAGAATCTCATCGATCAAATCAACAGTAAATCTTAATTTTACCTTGGCCAGGAGTGTTTTTCCAGTGCCAGGAGGTCCATACAGGATAACACCCTAGAATATACAGTTCAGTAACAGTACAATATCAATACAATATCAGTACAATATCAATACAATATCAGTACAATATCAGTACAATATCAGTACAATATCAGTACAATAACAGTACAATATCAGTACAATAACAGTACAATATCAATACAATATCAGTACAAGATCAGCACAATATCTGCAATATCAGTACAGTAACAGTACAGTAACAGTACAATTTCAGTACAATATCAAATCAAATCAGTACATCATACCACATTCTTATCGGATTTACTTTATAGCCAAATCAGCAATAATTTTTATTATTGTCACCCATTTCGTGTAATTATGTATGATTATTCCACGAAGAAGGTGACAATAAAAAGAATTATCTACCGGGAACTAGAAAGATACATAGTTCCAATTGTTTCTCCCTCTTCGATAAATTCGATCCCTGAATGGTAATTGGACCTTTGTTGGATAGTATTCTTCATCTTGAACGCATAATCTCGAGTATCCAATTCATGCACTTCTAATTTGCGGATCAATGCTTAATCTTTTTTCTCATTTATTAATAATTGATACAATAATTTAATTATCAAAAGATCAAGATCAAGCATTGATCTTCATATTCACAATACAAAAGTTTCCAGGCTGTTTTGATCCCGAGATTTGTTACACAAGAGTTCTTACTTAAGATTGGTTTTACCTTTGGAGGTTTGATCCCCATCTCCTCGTAGTACTCTGGGTGGGTGAGAGGGAGCTCCACACTCTCCTTGATCTCCTGGATCTGAGCATCTAATCCTAGAAGTTGATAACATTAAAGGGAGCTAGACTTTCCTTGATCTCCTGGATATCAACAAGACTATCAGGCACAATTGGTGATCCATTCCTGATAGTCCCTTCCCCCCTCAGAAAAAAAATGTATTCATCCATAATATTTCGTTCATTCGTTTACTTATTTTTAATCTGTCAAGGTTTTCAAGTAATGGTTAATTCATAAAAGATTATCCGGAACACACGCGGCCCAATTTGACCGAAAGAAAGAACCCAATGGGCCAAAAAAAATAAATTTCAGGCAACTGACATTTGGTTGGAAAAAATGTTGAAGATTGAAGTACGATTAAAATGGCGACTAAAAACCTAAAATTATTTTTTAAAAAGGCGCTAAAAGCCTAGAATCCATAATATAAATATCTACCTCCGATATCAGCATAGCTCTCTGTTGGAGCTTTCTCTAGTTTCATGACGGTAACCATAGGATCAGTATCATCACTCAGTACTCCAACAACAGCGTGAACCTAGACATTGACATCATTGAAATCAACAAAATAGTAATATACTAGCTTGAGAACCCAGCGTTCCCCAGGTTACTCATAGTTACTCTCACCCTTTACCCGCAATTGGCCGTAAATTACGATTTTAGCTTATTTGAACCCACTCGACTAAGAATCTCGAAACCATGCTTAGAACATACCAGTGGAGTTACCCAATCAAAATTTTAGGCAATTTGGTCAGAGGGTTCCTGAGTTATGATCGGACAAAAAAGCAAACAGACAAACAGAGATTACAGTTTTATATATATAAATTAATAATTAATAATTTATGCGTGAAATATCTATCTGATAAAGATGTTAGTTATATTAAAAGATAACTGTAATAATGATAGCGACAACACATTTTTCCACATTTAAGAGGCTCAGGAACTGTCTTCACCTAACCTAACCCAACATAATGTAACATTTTGGTAATCGACGTTTTGTTTTTTTAAATCAATTTAATCTAAACCTAATTCAATTACACATTGTAAACATAACTTTGAGAATATTATATTTTTTTATCAATTATTCACATATTTCGAAGTACAATATATTGTGTTTTGTTTGATAAAGATTTTTTTTAAATACACATCTAATGTACTAGAGGTTAACAAAAGTTACTTAGACTATAAAAGAACTTAGAACTAGCAACAAACTAATCCCTATATCTTTGCAACATGATATCGTACACCTTATAAGTTATATGTACTATGTAGTCACCAAATAATCACTTTTATGTAGTTATATACTTGAATGTCACTTTTTGTAATTACAAAATTGTCCCTTTATGTAGTTCCAAATCGTCATTTTTATGAAGCAATCAAATTGACATTACCAAATTGTCACTTTTTTGTAGCTACCAAAATTATCGCTACCAATTTATGACTTTTATATCGTTAACAAATTGTCATTGCCAAATTGTCACTTTTTTATAGTTACCAATTTGTCATTACCAACTTGTCACTTATATGTACTTACCAAATTGTCATTACCAAATTGTCGTTGCCAAATTGTCACCTTACCAAATTGACGTTACCTAAAATCCGCCCGTCCCCCCCTCCCCCCGCCCTTCTTGAATCCTGTTATACACCTGTGGTTGCAAACACATCTGGGGCAAATACAATTTTTTATGACAACATTAAATCAACGAAATCGAAATCATGTTATACTGACAATTTAAAATCACATAAAATCACATCAAATTAAGTTTTATAAAATCAAATCATTTTTCTGATTTCAGCAAACACAAGAATTCGTGGGGGACACATTTTTGAAAAGGAATTCAATTCTGTTCTTCAGAAATCAAGAGAAAATAAACCTCTATTGTTACATTTAAACCCCAATAATTACTAATATTTACAATAACATTATCCTAATAATCTTAAGATATTTTTTTTAATTGTTTAAAACATTCATCAAAAATTTATTTTTGTTTTTAACATTTTCTTGCTAAATTAGATGTGTATTGTTTAATTATTATCAAATTTTACTTAAAATTTCATGATTTCTTCCTTCTTTTCTATCAATATGTTCATTAATAACATATCCAAGTATTTTTGACAAAAATTAATTCTGATATTTGTAGTTTGAACATCGAAATAACGTTTCAATAACGTATGAACGTATCAACTATCAATATATCAACGTATTTTCAACAATTATCAATTAATTATTCATAAATTAATTATAAAAATTAATAAAGTTAACCCCAGAGCCTCGAAAATTACTCCAATTTTTGAGGCTCCGGGTAAACGTGAAAAATTGGAAATCAACTAGACACTTTTTACACCTTTCAGAATTCATCTATTTTTTCCAATTTATTAATGTATAAAATCCTAAAAATAATTTCAAGGGGGGAATTAATTTTTAAGAAATATACAAATATTCTACCTTGTGGTTTAATAGAACTGAACATCCAGGCTCCAGCTGATCCTTGTCTACAAAACTCAGGATTGAGACATAATGTTCACTTCCAACGCTGAAATATTTAAATTAAAATAATATTTTCAAAATGAGGGTTAATCCGTTCTTCTTATTTCTCTCTTATTTTTGCTCGTGTTGGTAAGAAAGGTTTACCTTGTAGAGACGATTGCATGATTATCATCAATAATTTCTTCCAAGTTTCCCACTGACATTGGTGTACCTCTCAACTCGTCAACCTACAGTTCAAATGTGAAGTGGTACAGTGAAACTGTGGAATACGAAGACGACTGTTACTTAAGTTTTGATTTTGAATAGTTAACGGATTTTTAGTGAAATTTTTTAAATCTTTGCCTAGTGTATTTAAGGTTTCACTACAGTGAATTCCTTAATAAGGAATACATCGAAAGAATTCATCAAATGTCGTATTCTTCACTTTCTGATAATGGAATGTTGCAGATATTTAGTTTTTTAATTAAATGATTATATGGAACTCTTTAAAGTTTAAAACTGTTCCCGCATATTCATGGCTATTTATTTATTTTCGCAAATACTGAAATTTACGTATAGTATACAACTCATTGAAAAATTGTCAAGACGACATTTGATAAATTCTTCCGAAGTACTCGTTATTAAGGGTTTCACTGTATGATAAATTTACATTTTGTTTATTGTTAAATCTTAAAAAATAACTAGTTCATTAAAAAATGTTAAATAGAAGTTCAGAGTCCAAAGCGGAGTAGAGTATTATTAAGTGGTGGGCCCTAGAGTAAGAAAAACGAGATACTATAACTAATATCGTGTGAACGTGACATTGCCTCTCAAGACATTAGTAGCATCAAATGCTCCTTGTTTTGGGATTTCCCAAAAAGTGGTCTGGCATTTTTGTACCTTAAGAATTGACTGGAATATTAAGAAATGTATTTAAAACTCAAAATATAAAATACTACCAAGGTTGTTTAAATCTTTAGTATCTCAGACAGTTCCTTTGATTAAAAGAAGGAGACTTAATTTTACCAAGTTTTTAAGACTTATAATGCTTTTCTTTACTACATTGACGACTATTAAATTTAAGAAAATCGGAAACAAATTTGAAGTCCAGGGTCCAACGTCTAATTTACTGCATGACACCCCAGCCAGAAAATTCCATCAAAACTTGTCTATCATATATCCATTCTATTAAATATCCATGTTCACAACAGACTGCCTAAATGTCGTCTTCCTATTCCACGATATTATGATATATGTAGATATTTTCAAAAATTAACCGATACATTTTCAAGTTAAATTATTTCCTTCTTGGTAGGTATATATTCTCGCTAATAGTGATTTATTATTTAATTTTACCACAAGTTAAATCAACAAAAAACGTGTTACTAATAAATAACATACTAGCCCTTGGAAGAATACATTGTGACTAACACACAGAATTACCCACAGTGTCTTAATAAAACTCTTTAAATATAATGATCTGAAAATTCATTGAGAACGCTTTAAACTTTGCCTGATGATTGATCAAGTATGAATTAGAACAGGTATGGATTAGAATTCTATTTTTATAATTTTGAGAACTGTTATTATTCCTAGAGACCGAATTTAATTAATTTGAGCTGCATTACTGAACCAGCTATTGCCGGTACAAATTTGAACCACTGATTCAAAGTTTAAGATTCAGGAAAAGAATTAAATTGGTGATTCAAATTTGAACCGGCGGTAGATAGTTCAAATTCATTAAATTTGGTCTCAAAAGAAAACATTCACGTAGTTTGTGCGAGGAACCTACCCTGCTTCTCTCCTCCTCGTTCTTCTCCTCCTGAGGTTTAAGTCTCTCCTGGTTCCTGATAAACTCCTCCTCCATCAGCAGATAATCCTGAAAAATATCAGATCAAAACCAAAATATCAGATCAAAACTAAATATCAGATCCAAACCAAATATCAGATCCAAACCAAATATCAGATCAAAACCAAATATCAGATCAAAACTAAATATCAGATCAAAACCAAATATCAGATCAAATCAAAATATCAGATCAAAACCAAAATATCAGTTAAAACCAAATTATTAAATTTGACGAGTTTAAAAGACGACCTGCAACTTCTGCCTTGAATTTATCATTTTTATGGCCTATTTTACGATTTGGCAAAGAAAGAAACAAGTTTAAATTTGCAATGAATCAAGAATGGAAGAAAAAGGGCAGTGTAAATTCTGTACAGTCGTCTCTGAAGTCTTATTATTTGTGAGTAACCTAACCCTGAATGTTTGCAAGTACATATAAAAAACTTTGAACAATCCTAAACTTACCTTGATTCTTTCCTGCTTCAACAGACGTAACCTGCACTTAGTATGCGGGGTCACAGTAGGCAGCTTGTTAGCGGCATCAGGTCCCTAGATACAGAAAAATAAATAGATAAATAGACAGATAAATAGATATACAGACAGATAAATATAAAGATAGATAGATGTACAAAATCTGTATTACAGATAGATAGAAAAATAGATAAGATAGAAAGATAGATAGATAGGCAGAAAGATAGTCCGATAGGCATACTGATTGATAGAAAGATAGATAGATAGATTTATAAATGGTTCTAGGAGGCAAATCACGTGATTTCGGCTGTGAAAGAATCATAAGTCATTATAATTAAAAGAAGTTGATTGATTGATTTCAAATAAATAGTTTAATAGCAAGGAGAATAACTAGAAAGGTTATTTGACAGGAAGATGTGTTCTCTTAGCGATAGACTTTTCACAAATAAATTGTGCGAATGGTATTTTCTAAAGATAAATGTATCTACGTGTCAAATGTTGAAATTAAGAAATGGTTAACCAACTCAATTAAGAATCAATAAACCAAGTTAAACGGATTTCCGTAGTTCTACCGAGTTCCTGAATAAAAATGTTAGGCCGATCGGTGTGGAGGTTCCTGAGTTATGATTGGACATACAAACAAACAAACAGAAATTACTACTTTATACTTATAAATACCTTGACCCTCTTCCTCTTCTTGCCAACCCTGGTAGGAACTGGAGGCTCATATTTCTTCTTCTCTGCTTTATCTCCCTAAAGGTAAAAAAATACAAATAAATGCATCAACAAAAAGGTCTTGGAAATAAAAAGACAAGCGACAAAAAAGTCTACAAAAGAAAACCTAACATTGTTAATAGAATAAAAGAGAAGCTTTTGGTAGTATGAAACATCTCAGTCTAACTAAACTGACTTGAAACTTTTCCAACATGTTTGAGTCTAAAATACAGAAAAAATATAACAATTTTTTAGACATTTAACAAGTTAATCCTAACCGGATTCATACCTTCAAAAAAAAAATCTTTTTAATTCCCGAAAATATAATATTTTCCCCCAAATTAGCGAATACCCCCAGAAAAAAACATTGAGTGTGTGAAAGGAAAAAAATTATTTCCAAGAAAACATTTCCCCTGCATTTAAATTAAGCAAACTTAACTTTACGATGTTAAAATACCCACCTTGTCTTTCCCCGCACCTCCCCCTGCCCCTGACTGTTGGTTTCCCATTCTTATCAAATATTCTGAAATTATTATAAGTTTTACTTAAAATGTACGCAATGTTTAGAAATTAAACCGAAAGTTGGATTTTAGATTTAGCTCCGGTACGACTGATTGGGTCAGGTTAGGCTGAAGGTGTGTTGGCAACTACAGCTGGGGTGATTGGGTCCATCTCTGCTACACCATCCCTGGAAAATACCAAGAATTAGATTAATTTTACCGATTAATTCATTTAAAAATATTTTTTCAATTTGCACAAACTCGCCTTAAGACAAATTGCCTTATTAAAACACTCCTTGTTTAAACTCGCCTTGACAACAACTCTCCTTACACACAACTCGCCTTGATAACATTATAAGGTAAAACTCGCCTTAATTTTATTTGTTAACAAGGCGAAATGTTATGAAGTCCAGATGTTATCAAGGCGAAATGTTATAAGTCGAGTTTAAATAAGGCGAGTTTGTGCAGGGCGCAATGTTACTGAGCCTTCACTTTTACCAAAATGGGATGTGAAATAATAAGGGGTAATTCGTTTTATGTTTGGTCAGCTGTTGATTGTAGGTAGATTGTAAGGCTAAGGGGGATGTGGGATTTAAAGAAGGTAAGGTGGAGGGTCTGGGTCAATGATGATATAATATGGCTACGAGAAAGTCGTACAATTTAGAGGTCTTGTGAAAAATGGAAAGCAGCGCCATCTCTGTTGTACACATGGCAATTTATCCTCTTGGAGTGTTGCTGATTTATCACATTCTTTATTAGTGATAATACCAAATATTTACTATAAGTATCAACAATGTATGCTGCAAATTAATCTTAATGAAACAATTCTTTCAAAGCAAATAAAAAATGGGCATTTTAAAAAATCATTATCACTGATTTAACAACTTTAAAATAATTTTCCTATGTTGAACAATATTCCTGTTTTGGTCTGTATCTTAACTATGTATAACTGATCACAGCATCTATCTATCTATAATGAAGCTGCTGTTAGCTCCGAAGACCTATCAGAACCTAACCCATCGCACAAGATTTCCCAAAGTTAGGTATCCGGCACGTTAGCTAGCTTAGCATAGTGATGGTTTATGCCCGCGCGGGCAGCCACTGGGACGTCCCGAGTAGTTTTGCAGCTGAAAACCGCAGCCACGGAAAATATCTCGTTTCTTTAATAATCTGCATGTCTTTGTTTCATCTCCTCCACCAGATCCGGCTCCTCCAGCTCAAGTGCCTTTCCGCATTTTGCAGTTTTAAGCAACACTTTATGCATGGAATTACTTGTAACGTTCCTTACAGACCTGCTGTAACTCTTCTAGTTCTGATTTTTGTGTGAAAAGGAAATTATCTGGACCGTGTGCAGTGGTTTAGACGTACTGCTTTTGATTAGTGAGATTTTAAAATTGCGATCCATGCACTCAATTTTACCACCTTCAAGTTTCATTACCTCTTGCAATCCAATTTACCAAGCGGGTTTGTGATGAAAACCGCATCCATGGAAAGATTTAGCTTTCCTTAATTAACTGTATTTCTGTGTTCTTTGGACTGCAACACCAGCCATTTAATCTCTGCTCATCCAGCTCATGTAGATTTCTAATTTTTTTTCATCCAGCTCATGTAGATTTCTAATTTTTTTATCAGTCTTTAATTATACCATTCCTCTCTGACAAGTTATATGTCTAAATCGTACGCGGTGGCTATGATTCAGTTGAATGTAATGTTTAGATATTAGACTTTAAGCTTACATTTCCTGCACTCCCGAATACTCAAAATCTTTAACACACCCCAGGGATTAGGTCGTTTACTAATCTCCTGATCTCTTTGTATCTCAGTTCATCTATATATCTATTATACACCAGGGATTAGCTCGTTGACTAATCTCCTGTTCTCTCTGTATCTCAGGTCTTCTACAAATCTATTAGACACCAGGGATTAGGTCGTTGACTAATCTCCTGTTCTCTTTGTATCTCAGGTCTTAAATAAATCTAATACACACCAGGGATTAGGTCGTTGACTAATCTCCTGTTCTCTTTGTATCTCAGGTCTTAAATAAATCTAATACACACCAGGGATTAGGTCGTTCACTAATCTCCTGTTCTCTTTGTATGTCAGGCTTTCTTCAAATCTATTTAACACATCTAAAAGCAATTTAGGCATGAGGGTCTACCTGCCAGCACAGCTATCATCTATTCAAATAAGCTCTTCGATCATATAAATATATTTGTATGTATATTTGTTAGCTATAGCTTGACTATCGGCTGAAAAGAAATTTACTGAAATTAAATGGTACCTGGGGGTCGCATAGACTAAATTTTGATTTTTTTCGATTCATTAGAAAATGATAACTTACTTGTCAACTACCACGATGGTGAAGTTTGGCAGATTGATGATCAGACGCTTCTGAACCTCCCTAAATGATAATTTATTGAACAGCTGAACCAAATCCCTTTCAATCACCGAAGTAGTTTAACAAACTCTATCCCCCTCTCCCTATTTCTATACCTCCTTGGGTTCCAAGTAGGTTATGCAAAACCAGTTGAATTTCAATTATTGTCGCATTTTGTGAATTTTAAGTTATAAATTATCTTTTTTTACCCCTTTAAGAAAATTAACGAATGAATGAAAAATAGTTTTATAATTTACATAGCTTAAGCCTGAGCTGGCTTAAAATGAATAGAATTATAGACATACTAACGACAATTATTAGAATCGTTTAAAATGGCACCGCAATCATAAGCTGGGGCCAGATTTGATGAATAGCGAGGTTTAGCTAAACTGCGCAAACTTTGTTAAGCTATTTCTCTGTTCCAGATGAAGAGAAGTGGTTTAACTACGTCTACGTGGTTCAACCAATGACCCGCTATGCATTAAATCTGGTCTCTGAGTACTTGAACATAGAGTTATATTATGCTAAAGAAAAGTGTTCCAGATTACCTGACACATTCAATCATAAGAGCATACGCCTGGGCCTTGGTCATATCTGGTCTAAAAAATAATTGAGTTAATTTACATTGGTAAGGGGCCAGATGGTGAACATTGGTACTCTTTGCTTGCGGCGGTCTGGCGGATTACATCAGGATTATTTACTTCCAATTACCCCCAAAGAAAATAAATGTACCCACAGATAAAATTCCTTAATCAAAGTAGATCCGATTTACATTAAAGAACAAAATTGAAAAATTGAAAATAATCAGTTTTCAAACCTATTAACATTCATCAGATTTATGCTTAATAAAAAGTCTTCAAGGATGCTGTTGTGAATCTTTGCATTGGAGGTCACTTTGCTTAAATTGATGTTGTAAATACCTGAAGTGTCGATCCATAATAGAGGTGGTGAAGGAGCCTCCATACCCGTGAGCAGCGTAGGCGGGCTAATAAAGTATTATTATTATTTTATTCATTAATAAAAATATCAATTTTCAAGAATGTTACAAAGTTTGGGGACAAAAATCTGGCAAACTTTGGCCGATTTTTTATTCGAAAAAGTTTAATTTAATTGAGGGGGGGGGGAAATTTTTGGAGAAAAAGTTAAAATTGTTTCAAGTTTTTGATCACTTTCTGTAGGACTAAAAGGAATATAAAAAAATATAGCGAAGTTATTTTCCAATCTATGTGACGTAAAAAATTAAGAATTTGATTGAACCTTGATCATTGCTGCCAGATAATCCATATGGTAGAGTTCAGGTTGCTGGGTGGCAGTATCATATCCAGCTATCAGTAGATTCACCTGGTAGGGAGTCCGGGACCTAAAAATACTCTCGTCGTGGTCGTGGTCATGGTCGTGGTCGTGGTCATGGTCGTGGTGGTGGTCATGGTCGTGGTCATGGTCGTGGTCATGGTCGTGGTCATGGCCATGTTCGTGGTTATTGTAGTGATCATGGTCATGGTGGTGGTCATGGCCATGGTCATGGTCACAGTCATGCCTTTAGACGAATATTCATTGTTTACTTGGCCATTGTCCTTTATTACAAATGGTGTCATTTTCACACAACAAGGTATTTATCTCCTGCAGTCACATAATGACCTCCTCACATAATTATATGATCATGGGTCTAGATTCGGGTTAAAGTCTTTACCTGAGATAATCTGCAAGATTTCTTCTGGTAAAGTTTGCAGCAGCGGAGGGTGAAAGTTCATACCTAAATATAATCATGAAATAATAATTTTAACCTTTCAGACATACAGCGTTTCGGATCCGTATCATTTGGTCGGATCCGGATCCGTATCAGGAAACGTTGATATGGATCCGGGTAGCGCCAAAAATTAAGCAAAACCATGGAATAAATAAATAAAAATGGTTCGTAAATGTATTATTTACATGACGAAAATTTTTCAAAATTATCTTTAATAATTTAATGTTTACATTTATATAATAGTAATGACGACATTTTTAACTTTAGGATTACTATAGTTTATAAATTATAACCTTGCATAACATTTAATAGGGAAAANTTCTTCCTGTCACTCTTCATAACCAGGATAGATCTGGAACAGGGCAATGACAATTTGAAACAAAATAAGCACAAAAAATCCCCCCCCCAAAAAAAATTCCCTGATTATTTATTATCTTCTTAAACAAACAAAAAATTCACTTAACTTCAGATTTTTTACATTTTTTACATTGCAACCCATTTCCGATATCCATATTTGATTCATGTAAAATATGCATTTTATAAAGATACCTTAAAATTCAAAGTAGCCAATATCACACTGATTCAAAAATCGCCCCATTTGTTAATAACTTATGAACGTGAATGCAACTGAACCATCATCATGTAAAACATTTGTCAACGTTGCTCTATAATTGTATACAATATACAATATACATGTAGGTGAGAAATCCTTTTTTCAAGAACATCATAGTAATGTCATAATAAAGGAGGATAAAATAACTTAAGTGTTTAGAAAACATTTCACAAAACTAATAAAACATTCAGGGGTGTATATTTTAGTTTTTTATACTTTTAAACCAAAAAATCATTATCTATTTTACCGAATTCAGCGGGAAAAAACCTTAAATAATATTTCACGCTCAGCGCAAACTTAAATAACATCTGGGGAAATAAATATTTTTTTTGGGAAAATTTACTCACTAAAAAAGATATTTTATTAAAAAAATAAATTTACCTTGCACTAGTTTGATCTGCAGCCACCATGACAAAGTCATTACACTGCATCCCTAGTAGACATTCCATCTTTTCTGCAATTATAACAACCATAATAATAACAATATTAATATATTAAATTTTTACTACGTCAATTGGACACAGCCATCAAATGCACCCAGGTTGGTAACAGTAAACTTACAACTTAGAAAAATCCACCAAACCCGCCTCCAAACCCTCCACCGCCTGGTGGACCAAACCTAGGCGGACCACGGCGGGGGAAATTAGGCCCCGGCGGATCAAACCTAGGTCTAAACCCTCCACGTAATCCTCCTCTTGGATTTAAAAACGGATACAAATCATAATCCCCGCCGATAATCCCCGGGGGATTGAAGGGATCGGGCGGAAAGTCTGGGTACTCTGGGTCCGGGAATGGATTAAGAGGATTGAGAGGGAGGATTGGAGGATGACGGGATCTTGATGTTCTGCTTCTGTGAAGAGTAATATAAAGATTACGGGGATCCTCTCCACCACCTAGGTATTTCGAAACAGTTAATAGGGGTGTACTGCATAAATCATTTTTAAAAAATAGATAAGTAAATGAATGAAGAAAAATAGTGCGGGGGGACATGCCAGTTGATATCAAAATATTTTATAATTTAATTGATTTATATCAAATATGACGAAATACGATAGAGAAAACTGTAAATTACAATATTACTAAAAAATAAACATTAAAGTTGGAAAACAGCACCTGCGATTGCATGTATCTCTTTTTTAAAAAATGAAGGCTTACATCAAACTATGACGACAGTCCCATTAAACATTTTATAAATAGTAGTAACCTAGATTACTGAAGTCTCGTTTGAGAAAGATTTTCCATATAGAAGAGTCCTTGCTTAGTATATTCAACTCCGAACATGTTTGACCTTATAAAAGATGCTTTAAAAATTGTATAGGAATTTATTTCAAGGGACTGTAAGTGTAATTTTAAGTGACCCTCCTCCATGGAAAGATAGCAATACCAGGTTGTATCCGGAAAACCTTGATTTGATCAAAAATGTAGAAGATAACGCCGTTATTCTGACTTGAAATATTTATTTCTGTGAATTTTCCCCATTGCTTCATGTCAGCAAGAAATGTGCAAATCACTTTAGCAGAGAACACACAAATAAAAATAAACATTAGTCAAACAAAAACATGCATATCTAATTCGTATTTGATCAGACAAAGGGTACTGTTGTAAATCGGACATTGTCATCTTTTCACGGAAGGTGACTTGAAATTACGCTTACAGTCCTTCAAAGGTGAAAAGGAGGCTAAACCATGAGAAAACAATATTAACTTACCAAGATTAATGGATGATTTTAAATCCAGATTGTAGAATATCTGTAGGAGAATCTCAGGAGGAAGAGATATTAAACCACCACACTAAATCAATCAATCAATCAATCAATCAATCACTACATCAATCAATTAATGCATCAATTTACATCAATCAATAATTAATTCAATACGTCGATCAATTTACCTTTACATCAATCAATAATGTATTCAATACGTCAATCAATTTACCAATACATCAATCAATACGTCAATCAATTTACCAATACATTAAACAATAATTCAATAAATACGTCAATCAATGTATTAGTATATCAATCAATCCACACTTAAATCAATAAATACTTACTACACAGATATCAATTTATAAATACATACATAAATCAATCAATACACCCGACACCAAACATTCAATCAATCAATCGATCGATGGCACTAACCTGAAGACCTGCAGCTAACCTAGCAGACTGTAAAAGTGGAAACCCAACTTCATTCTTAAACTTCCTACTGAGTGTTCTTGCATGTAGTAGAGCAAACTAAATATACATCTATATAAAAACTTAGCAATCTCGGTTTGTTAGTATGTCCGATCATAACTCACAAACCCATTAACAGATTTGCCTCAAATGTTGATCTGGAACTCTGTCAAACCCCGGAAATGTTTTAGCTTAGGTTTAAAATGTTAGTTGCGTTGGTTTTACAGAGAAGTTTAGTTCTAGGCAAAGGTGGATTCCAAAGCTAGAAATGTATAAAAATGCGGCCAAAAAAATAATGGATAATAGTTCGGTTTTTCTTTTGAACTACTTTGGCTATTAAAACGTTTTTGCGTATGTCTTATCTCAGGGTTAAAATTTAAGTGGAGAAAAATGTTTGTAATAAATAACTTTTAAAACTTGTAAAACCTACCAGAATTTTGTAGAACGAAGAAAAGGCCAATTATCATAATTTTAAAAAATTGGAGTTTTTCCAGTTTCAGAAGGGGGGGGGCGCCGGGGAGAAAAGTCAATTCTAACCTTACTCGCATTTTGACGAATGAACTCTTCAGGTTTACTGATCGTTGTTGAATACGAAGTTCCACCGTAAAGTCCAAATATTTTGACTAAAAAAAATCTGGATTGATAAAAGCACAGTAACATTCAAAATATATCTGTGACAAGTTATAGACAAAAAAGGAAGAATCTGAAATTTCTAACGCTAGGATTTCAGGGTGCCTCGCTCCCGTCATCTATTTTAATTGTGAACATTTTCTCTTTGTATACAGTGGTAACCAGAAACTCTGAATTAATTTATAATTAATCAGACGACTTAACAATCTAATTTTACTAATAAAATTGATAAAACGATAATAGTCCTGCCTATTCCAAAATGTGGTCTGCTTTTATTGTACGTTTAAAATTACCAGAAATATATAAACGTGAAGTCGTCTGATTATCTGTGAATTAGTTACGGGTCTATCTGGTTATGACTGTAGTTCANCCTGCCCAATCCTATAATCTATCATTTAATAAATATTTCTTACCTGAAGGAATATTTAAATGTTTGTCCAGCCGATGTTCTAAACTCAGGTATAATATTTCGATCTTCTCCATTCTTCAAACAAATTATATATTTTAGAAGTGGATGAAATTTGATATATATTAACTATATATTGACAAAGATTAATTAATTAGTGGATTAATCAATGATCCTCTTTTTTTCTATATTTTCCGATACAAATGATTTAAAGAGAAACCCCATCCTCTACAGGAGTTACCCTCAAGTCTCGAGGTTCTCTAAGATCAGGACTGATCAGTGTTGAGTGTAGGTGTAGAGAGGATATTAGAGTAGGTGGTTTCTTGAGAAGTTTACCTATTAAAGGTGGTTGAGCTGGTTTCACAACCTTCCCAGTATTTGATCCGGATTTGAGTTTAACAATAAAAACTATTAATTTCGGAATTCGTCTTTTACAGATTATTACCTTGTTTATAAATCCCAATTCCAGCATAAATGCATGAAGCACAACGGAGAGATATTCGTCGGTGTTCTGAATATCCGACGAATTCAGCAATTCTTCCTTCCACTCAGGATCTTCGGTCTCCATTGCTAAATTATTTATTTGAAACAGATCAAAAAACCGCCTCTAATTTTTCAATAAAATTTAACTAGTAACTTTTCGAAGCACTTTCATTCAAGTTTGATATTTAATTCCTGTTCAGCCGATCTGCAAGTCACCGGCGGCGCACGAATCATGATAATGCTCCGTAGTTTATTTGACTGTAGTTACAAAAATAAAAGACGACGTCGTATCGAGGGCGAAACCAATCGATAAACCAAATGAGTATCATATCAATTGGACTAAGGATCGATTGGACTAACATTCGTTTTGACTAATATTCACTTGGACTAACGTTCGAAAGGACTTTAGTCCTTTTTAAAAAATATTTGTTCAATTGAACTATTTTTTTTAATTCATTATAAACAACCTCCCAGTTTTAAGTGTATCTGCAGTCATCATGACAGCTTTGGTGAACATGTTAAAAATGTCTTCTTTCATAATTTGTACCAAAGAAAATTTAATAGTAAATACTATATGGTAGTCATATTATATACGAAAATTCATTTCAAAGTGAACTGCAAAATGCGAAAATGACTGTTAAGACTATAGTTTATGGTAGAAGAAGCTTCAAAACTGCTGAACTGTCATGTTTCGTGGAACATCCTATACTGTACACACACAAAAAATAATAAATGATATAATGCAATCTTGAATTTTTGAGGGCTAGGTTAGCTGTTAGCGGCTAGGACCTGGACTCCCTGGACAGACATAAACTCGTTAATCCCTATATATTGTATTAATTAACAGTGGTCATGAATTGTTCAGTAATGATGCCAATGTGTTAATTGTAATTTATTCATTTTTAATTAGTTCATTTCAAAATTATTCTATTTTATTTCGTTTAAATGTCCTGTTCAAATAGCCTAAAAACCGGGTTGTGAAAAGCTGACTTTAAAATTAAATAGTGCTGTTGTGTACGTTATATATAGTGTAGTGCAACGAAAGCAAAAATTTGCGCTTTCTTTCGCAAGAATTGCGCAACAGTTTTGCGTATGTAAACCCTATTAACAAACAAATTTTCAACTCTAGTAGACGAATTAAATTAATTAAAACCCCTTGACCGATTTACCTAAAATTTAATTGGGGTACTTGCAGTAAAACCACGTAAATTCTTAGTTGGTTGGATTTAAAATTCTATATTGAGTAAGTTTGACTTTTAATGAGAAAGCTTAGTTTCAAACCAAAGCTGGGTTCCCGAGCTAGTAATATAAAGTCCTTGAATTAATGATGCAGTGGACTACAAAGAGAACAAATTGATATTGAAGAAAATATAGGCAACTAAAGGGCCAGGGGGGGGGGGCAATTAGGCGTATACAGAAATAATTGTAGGGAGGGCGAAATTTGTGCGAAGCGCCAAAAAATTTGCCCCCCCCCCTAGGAGCTCCTAAGGGGGGGGGGCAAAATTTGAACTGTAAATTCAACACATTTGGCTTCTTGGATATCAGGCCTAAGTATAAGATACATACTTTAAAGGTACATATACAGTCCAATTACCTTACATGTCCTATCTAGCTAACTAGCAGAAGAAAAACATTGTTTCTAAAAAATCGACTTTATTATGCTGTTATGTTAGTGATAATTTGTATTTAAACTAAAGATAGTAAAAGATATTTTTGAAAATGAAAAACCTGACTTAATCTTAAATTCTATGAGATGAAAAAAGGACAAAGGTCCAGAAGATAATTATGACTTGTAAAAGTTTTTTGTTTTAATTCGATTTTTAAATTCCACGGGCAACGCCTAGCACTTCAGCCAGTTTTTAATAAAAAGAAAGATTACAAAACAGCGGTGCAATGAATTATGTAAATTAACCCCCCCCCACCCAAAAAAAAAAAAATTATCGTTTACTACCTCCAAACTCAAGCCAAGCCAAACATTAGGATGAATGTGCATTCTAAATAGATTTTTCATTCGGACTTTCTTCAGTCTTGAGTTTAAGATTTGAAAAGTGGGAAAGCTCCGAGTTCTAGGGGGGCACTGATACGCCCTTGGGGGGGGGGAAGTTAACGGGGGGACAAAAAAATGTCGGTTACCCTTTAAGTCTGTTTCCAATCCATAGAATAAATAGAGAATAAATAAAATAACAATATAATACATTGAATTTATATTGACTAGACATAGTGATACATAAATGTTATTTTACAGTGTTTATGTACACACAGCAGTACACTAGTACACTTGGAGTTAGTACAACAATACTAGCAAACTTGAGGAATGTGTAATGCTCCAATTCAACATTCTTTTTCAACCAACAATAAAACTGAATATTGAATATTGAATATTGAATATTGAATAATTTTTAATTCAATGATTTCCGCTGCTTTAAACAAAATAATCATAATTTTTATAATAAAATCTAAAAACATTTATAACTCTAGAAAAAAAAAACTAAAAAATCCTTTTCCTCGGCAAACTAAATGATCTTTCAGAAGTTTAGTGAGAAATCGAAAAACCGGAACAAAAAAAGGTAAAATAAAATGATTATGTTCGAATTATCGGCAGATGTTTTAAACTTGCCAATTTGCGCTAATATTTTTGTGGATTTCTCAATATTTTTCTTCCAATTATTGATAAAATATTTCAAAAATCTGGGAATGCACTAAAATAAAGAATACCTTTTCACTTTATTAAATAACTCCCCCCTCCCGAAACATTACACACTCATCTTGAAAACAATTTTGAAAAGAAAAACACAGTTTAGGGGGAAACCTCGGGGGTGAATGTTTTATGTTTACAATCACAAAAATGGCACTATCTACATGTAACACTAAAAAATATATATAAAAATATGATTTACCATAGATGAGAATGGTGAAAAAATTGCTTAGATTAAAAAATACAGTGGGCATAAAAATTGCACAATTTTCATGACGATTTTTATATTTAAAAATACTAATACTTTCTTATAGGAAAAAGATTAAAGCAGTTCAAAATTTCTTGGGTTGCCCTCTTTAAAAAAAAATAGTTTTTTTATATTGAGGTAAAAATAGTAAAAGATGATTGTGTTTTATGATATGGGAGAATAGAAAGTCCGTATAATTTACTTCAAATTTTAGATTTTTTGTGACGACTTTAATTCGGCAGGTAAGGTTTTAATACGAAACACAAAAAGAATTAGGGGGGGAGGAGTGTAAAAATGCTTTGTTTTTTAACATAATATAACGACAGAGAATAACGCAATGAATGAGATAGAACTCAAACCAAGTTTAAATATCCAATACGCTTTAATTTCAATTTTTGCATAAATTTTCACACTTAATAATTTCATTGAATGGTGACAAATGCTTTGTTAGTGTTTTGATTTGTTACTTTATAGATTAAAGGGCCTGTACGCGTGGTTTCAGGCAAAGATTGCAAATCCCGATTCACAATGGTACCCTTAAACCTTTGTTTGATCAAGTATGAATTGGATATCAATGTTTATAATTTTAAAAGTGATTTTTTAAATTGTGTTTTCTCTACAAAAGTGAATTGGGCATTTCTAGTGCAAGTAAACATACAAAAAGGAATTATCAGAATTGAACACTTTTAAACTAAAAAAGATCTTCCACATTATTAATCAGATAAAGGTTTCAAGGGTATCGTTGTGAATTGGGTATTGTTATCTTTGCATGGAGGGTCATTTGAAATAATGCTTACAGTCCTTTTAAACTAGTATAAATGACTTGCGATAAACTCGAGTTGAATATAGAACTGGCAAAATGCCTGACGCAAAAACTCAAATCAAAGTTTAAAATAAAAATGAAAAAAAAATTTTAATTCGCTATGTTAATGAAACTTGTTGTAGAAATGTAGAAATGTTTGACCGCACACACTAATCTCAGATTTAGCATTGATCGACATTGATCAGACTCATTTTGTCTCTAAAAGGAACAATCAACCTAATTTCACGTAAAACTTAACTTAAAGCGTTACATGTCCGATTCACAAGGGTACCCTTTAGCCATTTATCAGATTTTCTGTCAAAAAGATAAAGTTGTTTTCCTGAGTTTCTCTGCTAGATGAATTCACTCCACAAGTCACTTTTACAGGAAACCACATTAGAAATAGTCAATTTTCAGAGAGAAAACAGAACATGAATCATGTTTGCTCGGACATAAGATTGGATGGTATCCTTGTGAATCGTGCTTGGAAATTTTTAATTAAATTAAATTTGGTCGAGGTCGACAGTCCCTTTAATTAACAAAGAGAGCATAACATGTGCTGTACAGTGTACACGGGAGCAAATGGTGGGAACCAGGGGCATACACAGGAATTTGTCCAGGGGGGGGGCTAAAATGTTTTTTTTTCTGTCCAGGCGGGGGACTCGGCGTTCGTTTGAGCCTGAAAACCACTTATAAACGATGGATTTCATTTTTCCAGGATGGGTAGGGGGTTAAGCCCCCATAGCCCCCCCCCCCCACAACTGTGTACGTCTCTGCTGGTAAATCCAGTTTGCAAAAATATGTACAAATAAGCAAAGAGAGTTAGTTACTTTTTACTTTATCGGTTGGGATTTACAATATTTCAGTGATATCTTGATTTCCGAGAGGTTTTATTTATTAATAGAGAAAATTATATATTTTAAGACAAACAGTAAATCCGGAACTTGCTAGTTAATGTTTCCTTTTTTTCTTCGAAGTATAAAGGCAAGGTTTCTTTTCCGGAGCTACTTAATGTACACACCTTTTCTATTCCACAAGTCATTTATTTTCAATGATTTTTGAAGAATTGACCACTGTACTGACTGGTGACTTCTGGATACATTCATGAAAACAATTCCAGGAAATCAGAAACAAAAATAAATCTAACAATCCTGTGCTTCAGGATAACCTGGTCTTTTTTGTCCATGAGAACAGGCTTAAACTGGTTTAAGACTATCTCTTGTCAATGAGAACAGGTTTGAACTGGTTTACGACTATCTCTTGTCCGTGAGAACAGGTTTAAACTGGTTTCCGACTATCTCTTGTCAATGAGAACAGGTTTGAACTGGGAATTAAGTTTGGGCTGGTCAAACCGAACCTCGCCGTGAGGGCCCAGGTACAACTGTAAACCCTGGGAACCTAAACATAAACAATTTAAAGTATAATTATGAAGCTCTACATTGTGAAGAAAAAGGGCCCACACAGATGCGGAGCAGGAAGACGACAGTTAGACAGTAACTTAACATCATCTTATTACGTGAAATAGTTTTGTGTGCACTGCACAATTATTGTGTTTGGTTGGCTTATTTAGAATCTTAACTTAATTTTAAAAGTTTTTTTCCAATTTCACAGTTCTATGGGTCCCCATGTATCAAGGAAAATGCTCGTAAATAAAGATTCATCCCTAGTGATTTATATTTTCGTCTAAAAAAAGGGTCGCCAGAGTTAATCTGTTGCTTTCCTGAATCGATCTCTGATTGGTCAAATCCTCGAGAAAAAAATTGATTAATGAACAAGAAGAGAATGAGAAAAACTAGTTTCCTCCAATTTTCCAGCAAAGGTAAAAAATCCTTTAACATTTTGTTCTTGTAACAAAACTTGAATCCGAATCTTGGCAGATCAAGATCCAAAGATGAAAACTAATAAATACCTTCAGTTGCTGTTGAAGAATCTAAATGTAAATCTTCCATTAATTCATTAATTACATCCTGGGGATCCACTCGCCCGGAATCGATTCTCTAAAAAATTATAAATTTTGTCTGAAAAGGGACTTTTCACCGGTTTGAAAATACCTCAAAGTTTGGAATTATGAACACAACTACGCCTGTTTTACCCTCAAAATAATCGATTCTTTCTGGCAAAACAGTTTCATTTCCTCTACCTTTAATTTCCTTAAAACATGTAATAAAATACCCAAAGTTTTTTTTAATCCAAAACGTTTACCATTCTGCATCCAAAATTAAATTAAAATCATCGTTGCACTTTTTTTTTCGATCTCTGATGATCAACGTCCAACACATTTTACTTTTTCTTTTTTTATCTTAATTTCATAAGTTTTTATCGTATTTTTTTTTTTTTAACTTTTTGATGACATTAATTTTTCAAATGTTTCAATTTTTCAAATGTTTCAATTTTTCAATCATTTAATTTTTCAATTTTTCAATTTTTCACTTTTTCACTTTTTTAATTTTTCAGTTTTAAAATTTTTCAATATTTTACCTTTTTCCTTTTCTCCTTCTCCATGGAACCACAGAAACCTGTATCGGCAGAACCAGCACTCAGGTTCCTTTAACATTTATATTTATTTATAAATACTTCACTTGTTTGTCTGTTTGTTGGTTTGTAAATAATCAAAACGGCTAAACTAATCGGACCCAAATTTATTCTGGTTTATGGACAATAAAATAAAAATAAAAATTGAAAAAAAATGTCTACGTTTATTGTTTTTGAAACTGCACCATTATAACAGAAAAAGCCGTGAAATTATAATTAGCTTTAAGATAAGAAGCCTCTTGACCCGATACTGGGAAAGTAAGTAAATTAAGATTTACAAAGAAAAATGGCAACTTGAGGAGCAACGGTTAACAACTGAAATGTTTGCTAGGAAAGGAGCACGAAGCGTCCTGAAAGCAAAATATCTATTTAAATCTTGTTATTCTGGGATTTTAATAACGTTAAAAAAAGTTGTCCGAGTGGGTTAAATTTTTTCAATTCACAATGATACCCCAAACCCCCCCCCCNTCTGTTATTTACACAGAATAAAATTGTGGTTAGGAATTTTTGGTTTTTAATCCTGTTTCAGAAACATTAAAACTAATTATTATCTTATCATGACTTAGAAGTGAAAACTTTAGAATTGCGAATATCGAGATCAATGCTTGATCTCCACTTTTTGTTAATCTTAAGATTTTAATCCTTCTAGTTTATATCTAAAAATAAACCTGAACTAGCTAGGGTTTCCAAATTCTAGATAAACCACTTCCGCGAATTTTAGATACATCTCTTTTTGATATTATTTGCAACAAAAAATTGTAACGCGTATTTTGACATTTTCGTAAATTTCGAGTTTCGAAGACTAACCCACCTGGCATGACTGCTGTCAGCTGAGCTTTGTCTTGAATGTGCACCAGGTACTGTTGCAGAACACTGGGATGAATAGCCAACAGAACCGGTCTGACTTGGCTAGAATATAGATAAATACTTAAAATATATTTGACTATCCAATTTTTTTTTAATTGGCATAATTTTATAATTTGATTGTTAGGGTAAATTCTGATTCTGGTTGTGGACCAGAAAACCCCCCCCCCCCCACACACACACACGCAACAATTCATTAATTGCAATAAGTAGATAATAAATTGAAAATTAAAAGGGAATGAAAGCTTAATTTTTTAAAGTAACCTTCCATTGAAAGAAATACATACCCGATTCACAACAGTACTCTAGTAACCTTTATCTGATCAAAAATGTGGATGATATTGTCGTTTTTCTAGGTTAAAACACATTGAATCCTAAAAAATTCAGGCCAGATCTGAACCACAAGATCCCATGTAGACCAGGGCAAGTGGAAGAGCTCAACCCTGTTTTCATTATATTTCAACCTACAGTTCATTGTACTTTGTCTGAAGGTTGATTGTTAATAATAATAATAACAATGAAAATCAAAAGTTTTCTAAAGTATAAACATTAATTTCTAGATCAGACATAGCTTTTACGGGTACCGTTGTGAATCGGACATTGCCATCTTTGCGTGTAGGGTCACTTGGAATTACGCTTACAGTCCCTTTAGTTTGATGATCTGTGCACCTGAGAGGTTGATGATGAATTGCGGGTATGAGTAGTATCTTGGGCAAGATCAGATAGCGTCAACATTGTTCTAGAAAAAGAAAAATCAATAATATTATAATGTTGTTATTTTTTTCTATCGCTCAGTATTTTAATAGAAATCTGTTAGAACTCAGCATCAGCAGCTGAATTCTATATCCATTGCGTAGACTTTTTAATTGATTACTTCAAAAATATTTATTTATTTTAAAAATACAAATTTTTTACGATATTTTTTAGATTTCGAGTTTTTAAAACTTAAATAATTTTTTTAATGTATTTTCGTAATTTTTTAGTTTAAGTTGTAGTCATCGATATAAACTTTGTCTGTTTGTGTCCAATAAACGTCAAAACGGCTGAACCGATCAGGCCCAATTATATTGTGGCAACTCACATGATCCAAGGGCAGGTTTATGGAAAGACAGAATTTAAAAGAATTTAGATTTTTCAAATCGATGAATTATTTAAATTTTATTTGTTGTTGTTTGATCATTTAAGAAGAGAAAATGCCACAGATAAAGCAAGAATTAAAAGTTAAAATTGAAAGAGTATTAACCTTGTATTAACTGAGAGAGCTAAAGCTGCATCCTCTTCTCCAGGCAGTAGAATAGGTTGCTGTCTAGTCAGGGGCCTAGATAGATAGATAGATAGATAGATAGATAGATAGATAGATAGATAGATAGATAGATAGATTAGATAGATAGATAGATAAGATAGATAGATAGATAGATAGATAGATAGAAAGATAGACGACATAGAATTGGAGTATGGGGGCTAAATCATGTTTTTTCATGAATTGTTAAATTGAAAGCTTGGTTTAACACTGAAAAAACGGTAAATTGTCAATGAAAAAGGGTTTTTAACGTCAGGGGCCTCCAAATTATATCATGATAGATGGGGTACCAAGGGGCGGATACATGGATTTATCCCAGTTTTGTTAGAGTAATTGGTTTAATGGTTACCTTTGAAAGACGAGATCTCCCTCTTTTAAAGTGATATTTAATGTTATTTGAAGCATAGAGTTGTCTAGTCTGTGGTGCTGATCATAGGCCTAAGTTGAGAAAACAAATATTAAAAAAGTAAAAATGATATTTTGCATAACACAAGTACTGATAAAAGAAACAAAGTAATAATACTGAAAATTTGTCTTGTTCTGTGTTGTACAACTTATGTACAGTAGTCGGTCAGCATATTTATCCATACAGTGCCGTTAATTAAAATGGTGATATTATACAATTACAACTGATAATTCATTGGTATTTACACTGTTGGTATGTCAGCCTCTGTATTATATCACCATTTCAGTAAACTTTTTTGTATGGATATGCGTCAAAATGCATTTTTTTCTTCTCTACAAGAGATTAGAATGCGGATATCTAAAAGAGAGTCACAGAAAACAAATTTATGTAGAAGATATAACAGTAGGAGAAAAAAATTTGTTAAAAAATCTGAATGTAAAAATAAATTGTTTAAAAAACATTTTTGTATAGATATATATGCTGACCACGGTATTCACCCCTGCAGTCACGTACACTCGTACAAAAAATGTTGCATTACCCCTGGCAATCTGACACATTGTATCCAAAACTTCGTTTATTTTTCATAAAAATAATGTTTTTCCCAAATTAGCGTATATAACCCTACATGCATACATAATATTGAGGGGGCAGGGGGAGGAGGTTAATTTGTCAAGAAAATATCTACCCCTGTGTCTACCTGCAGGGGTGTAATATCTTGTTAAAAATCATTCCCCCTCCCACCCCCCTCTTATGAACATATTTTCTTTCCAAAAGTTAGGTATGTTCAGGCCCAGGGTTTTATTCGCTGAATTGGGAAAATATAAGATTTTGGGAAAATTTTTGGGAAAATCAATAAATTGAAATTGAAAAAAACTTGAATCTTGATTTTGAAATCTTCAAAAATCATCCCCCCCTCCCTCGGGTGGGGTGGGAGGGTTATTTCTTAAAAATATCTACCCCTGTGTGTACCTGTAGTATATATCTCTGTGTGCTGGGCCCTGCTCCAGCATATTCAGCTAGGTCTACATCCACAAATCCAATTTTTCTATAGTTTTTCCCCCCCTTCTCCTCCTTTCTTATTCCAACCCGACATCTACAGCTCTCCAACACTCCTAGAATGACAAAAAAAGGTATTATTAAAAAATCTTGTACAAAAACAAACTTTCATACAAAGCCTGATTTGTTCTTACAGAATTTATAAGTCAACTTTTCAAATCTTAGATCATCAAGATTTATTGAAATTATACAAGTGTAATTTTTGGGTGTTATTCAAAATTTGAGGGGGAAAAATGTCTATAAATTTTTTTTATTTTCATTTTTTTATCCTTTCAAACTGAAACTCAGACCCCCTAAGATTTTTCATATTAAGCACCTGTGTTGGAATTGGCATTCATTTTACAGGGGAACTGAAACTTTTCATCATATTTGACTGTGTGGTTTGATACCTCCATCCTTAGAAGTAACGCTGTCAAAACATTGAATAAATAGCTGGGCATTCTTGTATTGTGCATATCGATATCAATAGGTGATAACGAACTTTTCTTAATCTGCAGATTAATTAAATCTTTATTCGACATCCTGCATGGTAATCGTACCCAGTCGGGGGTTGTAGGAAGCTTTGATCAGGGTAAGAATAACTAAAGTGAAGATAATGTATTGGAAAAGTATAGTTTTTTATGGATACCTTTGATCCTCAAATTTAAAGTGCTTACAATAGATATCGAGATCAAACGATTGGGATTATGAGTATCCAACAGAAAAGATCCCAACTATAGCTAGTGGTTTTAATCGTTTTAGTTTTTTTGCCGTTTTTTGCATATTTTTCTCTCAGGGTCAATGTTCGGCAGAAGGTAGGAAAGACAAATGTTCTCAAAAAAAGATTAAAAACGAAATGCAACAACTGATCTTAACAAAACTTATCATCAAATAACCAAAAACATTTTATGAGTTTTGTTTTGACATCATTTTTCCTTTTAGAAAGTGCAGTAAAGCTTCCTCCATCTAACTGCCGGACCTAAAAGTTGAAAAAAATTAGGATTTATTCAATTTTATTTATTATCAATCAGTTCCCCGGTCTGTTAATCAAAATCTCAAAATCTGCATAGTAAAAATGTTTGCAGGGTTTCGGCAGATATAAAAAAGTAAGTAGTAAGTCGGAAAATCGATAAATATGCCTTTTTTAAACTGGGACAAAAAAGTTACCAGATCCTTATCACTTCTCTGGGGATATGATCTTAGTGGTGTAATCTATCCCCCCCCCTCAATGGTTGCTATTTTTTTTTCTCTAAAATTCTCTCTTTTTTTGTGGAATTTTTGCAATTCTATTACGAAACAGATTAAAGCGCAATGTCGCAAAAAGGAAAATTTCCCCATTTCGCTTGAAACCCTAATTAGAACCAAGAAGAGAATGGTTTGGTATAATACTAGACTTTTAGATTAACATTTTCAGCTTTAAACTGTTGCACTCTTGAAGTTGTCAATATTATTTACTAAAAAAAATTTCGCGGATTTTCATTTATTGGACAAAGACAGGCAGACATAAAAACAAAGAGAAAAGCCAAACTTATATTTAGATTAGAACTAGATTATTTGTAATCAGTAAGAAAGATTTTAAAATTAATTATCAATTACCTTTGCAAACAGAATAGCTTTTCCAAAAGAAACTTCTGTTAGATCGTTCAAAATTAGTTCAGCCTAAAAACTTAACACTAAAAATAAAATTTTCGTGGCCACCTTTCATTTTTGGTGGTTTCGGTACGGTAAATATTTAAAATAGTGTTTTCTATATATATTCTAGATTTACATTAAAATTAGACTATGAAAATTAAGTTATCTAACTTCCCTTTAACAATAAAAAGGAAAATTTTACTTGTCAATTTAATTAGAATTTTGTTTAACTAGTCCATCAGGGGTGTATTTTTTCTTGAAAATAATCTCCCCCTTTTTTTGAAAATCATATTTTCCTTAGACGTTAGATATATGTTTGCGGAGCGGCAAAAAATGTTTAGTCTTTTATTTGCTGAATTGGTGGAAAATAATTGATTTATAAGGGAAAATTAATAAATTTTTGGGTAAAAGCATCAAAAAGTATTAAAAAGTATTAAAAAACTTGCTGCATAATGTCCAAATTTCAAAATCATATACCATTGAGCACAAATAAAAAAATTTTGAAAATAAAAAAACTTTTAAAATTCAAAATAAAATTTTACCTGAAACTTGTATCTTTTCTTTTTAATGATGAAAGCCATACTCTCCTGACAAACATTTGAAAATAAGCATCTTTAAAAAAATTCCAAAGATAGTCATAAACATTCAATATTAGACTCATGTTTCTTGCGTTACAATTTTCTTTCTAAGAATGTTCTTTTTTAATTTAAATTATGCTTTACCTTAACGATGGTCAGAGGGGAGAGAAGGGGTCCTAAAATGAAAATAAATTTATTATTTGTTCTTTTTTAATTTTTAACATTACCTAACATGTAAAACAATTATAAACGCCCTTTTTCAATATTTAAATCAATTCTAAATTTGTGACTAAATAACTTTTAACACTTATTATTTTAAACTTTATTTTAAAACATGATTTAATATTAGTGTTAAGTAATGATTTTTCTAAAATAAAGAAAAGAAAAGTTTAGTTTTTTAATTAAGAGTGAATTTTGAGTTGATTCCGTATCCTCGTCAATATCAATAACATGTTCGAATAATTTCAAATTATCCTTCTTTTAAAAACGACAGTTTGCGATCACAAGGGTACCCATTAAACCTTTATCTGATCAATAATGTGGAAGATATCATCGTGTTTCTAGCTTGAGAAGTGTTTTATTCTACTAACATCATCCATTGTTTTGGCAGCAATAAATCTGCAATCACTCTTTAAAAGGAGGCACAATTTAAAATAATCAATTTTCAGATAGACAATCAAAGATATCTTATTTATTATTGATCAAAATAGGCTTTAAAGGGGACCGTTGCACGGTCGCTAATCCGACAAGCCACTCTAAAATTGGAGTGAAACTAGAAATTACATCTACACTCCCTTTAATTAGTAACTAGGCGGTTCTGTATACATAAAATCTTCACCTTTTCCTTCAATGTTTATCAAACTGCTTTGTCGTCTTAACATATCCATTTCTTAAAACTGTCTAACTAATGTGTATTGAACTCAACTGAGTGGAATAATTACTTCAATAGATGGAAGATAGATAGATAGATAGATAGATAGATAGATAGATAAAAAGAAGATAATAGAACAGGAAATCCCAACCAAGTTTAAGTATTTCAGTGTTTTAAATAAAATATATTTTTACAGATATAAAGAAGGAGAGGCGGGGGGAAATTAATCGAACTTATGTCTTAATTTTATAAAAAGAAAATATGCAAAACTGTAGTAAGACGTATTACAATCTACCTGTAAACTCCATAATATGCGTATTAACAAATAAGTGCGTGTATGTGGTTAAATGTGTAAAAATATTCAAGGAAGAGGGTTTCCCAAGCGTTTATCAAGTCCCAGAATAAATTGGATTAATGAGAAAAAACTTCTCACAGAGGCGTACTCAGGGTGGGGGTTATGGTGCTCAGCCCCCCTCCCCCCGGATCAGTAGAATCTATGGTTTCCAAGGGGGTTCTAAGCCCCCTCCCCCATGGAAAAAAATTAAGCCCCTCCCTTGGACAAATTTCTGAGTACGCCCCTCAATTAAATCTCAACTTTTTGTTCCATTCGTACTTAATCCTTTTTAGATGTATGATTCAATACAATTTGATGATAAGAATGAGTATAATAAGTACAAAAAGACTTGATCTCTAACTTTTAGGTTTCAAATCAGAAGCAAGACAAATTTCAAGTTATACTTCTAGTTTATTAATGAGCTCTATCGACCACATTACACTTTCATAGAGACTACAGTAAACTTCTATGGAGACTACAGTACACTTCTATGGAGACTACAGTACACTTCTATGGAGACTACTGTACACTTCTATAGAGACTACAGTACACTTCTATGGAGACTACAATACACTTCTATAGAGACTACAGTTCACTTCCATAACACTTCTATAGTGACTACAGTACACTTCTATAGGGACTACAGTACACTTCTATAGAAACTACAGTACACTTCCATAGAGACTTTAGCACACTTCTATAGAGACTACAGTACACTTCTATAGAGACTATGTAATAAATGCCCTACTCCATAAACTGCTCTTGAATCCGTAACTATCCAGGTACAATTCAGTTTCACTTAGCTATCAATCTTATACCCGTCTAGATGGACACAAGCACATAATCGGTCAACGCCAAACTAATGGGCGCGATCAGCTATCAATGTCCCTCCATAGACATAAGCACACAACTATCTTTGCCTCAACTGGGACACGATCTTGAGCCAGAAATGCCTCAACTAGGACATGATCTCGTAATTACTATCAATGCCTCAACTGGGACACAATCTTGAGCTATCAATGTCTCAACTAGGACAAGATCTCATATACTATCAATGCCTCATCTGGGACACAATCTTCAACCCATTCGTTTATAACAAGGACACAATTACTCTCTCGCAGTAATCAAAGTGAAGTCTCTGTATCAACTAATTTATTTTAGATAGCTATGATACAAGTTAACGTAATTTACAAGTTTTACGTCGATATATATATTATTTGAAAGACAATTCCTTGTCCGAGCTCTGCAGCAAAGACAGACCAGGGGGTCGAGCACCGCCGCCAGGACATTTATATGTATATTTTATAATGATGGGAGCAGGGGCGCACAAGGGGGGGGAGTGGCACTGGGTACACGACCCCCCCTGGGGGGCACGCATAGGGAGGCCTCATTTATGAAATGATTTCATATGATGTGGACAATGAAAACTTTGACATTAAAAGACAAGTTTTTTCATTCTTTTTAATATTATTTACACAAAAAATCAGATAGTAACGGCCTAAAAAAATAATGGCGCTCCGCGCACATTTATTCTTCTTCTGTGAAAAAAAAATATTTTGGTGGTCTGAAAAAAAAACAAATTGGACAATAAAAGGCCAGTTTTTCATCCTTTAAATTCTTTTTACCCAAAAATTCAGCAATTAAAACCCAACATTTTATTCTGTAGGAAAAAATAATTTTTGATGAACTGGAGGAGGGTAAAAACTGGACATCAAAAGGCTTGTTTTTACCCTTTTTGATTCTTCAGCAAATAAAACTTGTGTTGCCGCTCTGAGCAAACGTATATAATTTCTAGGGGAAAAAATGTTTTTGAAAGGGGGAAGGATTTCACAAAAATTCGGCACCCCGTGATAAATAATCAACAAATATATGTTCTAAACCAAGCAAATCCTAAGTATGAAAGATGTAAGGTTCCTTAATAAAGATAAAAAATCAATCAATATTTATTTCAAAAATGGGTTATTAGGGGGGGGGGCACAACCTCTCAAAGGTGGTGCAAAAAGTGCCCTCCGGCCCTAAGCTACAGCTCGATAGTACGCCCTGGAAGGTAAATCCAAAACGTCTTCTCTAAGAACTTACAAACTTTGATGACAGACATTTAAGATTACTAGGATCTTAGAAGATACTACAGGGTGTCCCACATCAAATAAGACCGCATCAATGGGTCTAAATTACGATTTGGGGGAAAAATCAGAAAATTTAAGAAGAATTAATCATTTAGAAAAATTTAATAAGGCTAATAGAATTTTTTTTGCAGTAAATGCTAGATTTTTCGAGTATTATGTGCGTATTTTGGCGTTAAAGACTGGAGATAATCTAATATGATATGGGACACTCTGTATAGAAGAGGTAGCTTCTGGAGTGAAAGACAGCTCCATTAAAGACAGACTTTTATGAAAATTTATACTTATGTTTTGGTTTACTAAATAACTACAACCGTACACATTAAAATGCAATTATGCAGTTTTAAATAAAAATATTTTAGCCTGAACTATGTATCGTTGTGAATTGGGTNACAATTAGGAAATGTTTTGATCATTACTTTAAGTATAAAAATTAATTCATAAAATATCTCTTGTAATTTTTATTTCAATCAAAATTAATACACTTACCTATTAACTTACAATGTAATTTAATGTTTCATGTAATTCTCCACATTTTAATATCACATTTTCCACTTTAATCCCATTAATATCTCAGATTTTTATATATATTCTTTAAATTGTTTATTTGATCTTATGACAAATTGTCTGTACTTTAATTTGTTGTGTGTATACTGGGAATTTATCGAAATGTTTGAGAGCGCGTCCTATCCGGGGGGATGTGGAGATTCGTAGAGAGAAATTTGATGGTGTATTTTTGGACCTACGCCCATCCCCTCTACTTTCTTTTTACAGAAACTTTTATACTCTTCGACTTTGAAAGATTTACGGGTTTAACTGTTTGAAATTGTCTTCTGTAGAAGTTTACTATTATCAAACATGCAAATTTGGGCTCAGTAACATTTTGCCTAGTACAAGTTCGCCTAGTACACTTTCTCCTAGTACATGTTCGCCTAGTGCAAGTTCGCCTGGACAAAATTTTGCCTATGACACAGTTTGCCCAGACAACATTTCGCCTAGATAACATTTTGCCTAGATAACATTTTGCCTAGATAACATTAGAGAGTAATTTTCGCCTAGATTAATTCATTCTTCAAATTATATTTAACCAGCTTTTGGAACAAAAAAATACGCAATTTTTTACTGTAAAAATTTCACAATTTTTTTTGTAGTGTAAATCATTCAGTTTTCTACTGACATTGATGTCGACATGACGTCCTTAATTCAGGCAGAGAAAACCAAACGAGGCAGACCAGCCATAATTGATAATCAACATTTCTCATATGGCTCCAATGGACCTGGGTAGAGTCCTAATGTTTGGCACATTCAGGACCAGTTTGTCAAACAAGATGCTGATGCAAGACGAGCAATTCTTTCTAATTCAGTTGGCCAGGATATGGCTGATAATACAGGCAGAAAGGAGAGAGCCAAGGATGCAAAACAGAGGGTTAAACTGGTGGTAGTAGCTTTTGCTGCAATGCCTAAAACTGATTATCTGAAAATGCTGGCTCATGATCTCCAGCGAGCTAGAGCCCTTTAAGAAAAAATTTGTAAACATTATTATATGCAATATATTTTTTTGCTTTTAATTGAATTTCTTGAGAAAAAAGAGGAACTTCCAGAGGCGCAACTAGGACTTTTGCTAGGGGGGGCAATATATTTCCGAAAGTGTACTAGGCGAACTTTTACTAGGCAAAATGTTACTGAGCCCAAATTTGTTATCCTAGGTGAAATCAAAAAGCAAAAAAGAACTAAAAATGATCGATTAAAAACCCCAAAAACTATCATTTTTGCCTTATATTTTTTTCAAGGGTAACAGATTTGCATGTTCAGTAAACTTCTACAGTATAAAGTTTTAAAATGTTTGAACCTTCTCATGTTGTCGTACCTTTTAAAAGTCTAAAAACATTAAAAGTTCCTGTGAAATAAATCTGGATATTGCCCATCCCAATTAAAATTTTAAAAAATAAATTATTTATATGTAAACTACTATAACACATGAGGATTAAAAGTAAAGTTTGCAAAGTTGCAGTTTAAGAGATAAGATCTAATCTTCCAGAATAAGGAAAACCTGTCAACTTTGATATGCATTTTAAAATTATTTTTTTTTGTTAAAAAATAAAAGATAAATGAACCCTGAACCTGTTGAATATATTTAATTAAATTTTACAGGTATTTTTGTCTATAAAAGCTTTTAACACTTTGTGGATTTTACCGTTTCTAAGATGTCTCTATGAATTTTTCTTTAGGGTCAGATGATTAAATCTGTCATCGTTCATGCTGGCTTTTTGTTAAAGCATATTAAAGTATCTGCTGGAAAACAAGTTACAGTAAACTTTTAGGTTAGTCTCCAGAAAAGGGGGGTCAAAAGATACTCTTGAACCCCCTTTTTTTAAATAATGAAATAAATTACCTACCACCATAGTGTATACTTGACACATGGTGTCCCACAGAACATGACAGTTGGTAATTAGTTTAAAATGTTGTATAACCAACCAAGGAGCCTCTTGTGAATCCAATCAATTGAGTCTGTTGTGAATCCAACCAAGGAGCCTGATGTAAATCCAACCAATTAAGTTTGTTTTGAATCCAACCAAGGTGCCCGATGTGAATTCAACCAAGGAGCCTGATGTAAATCCAACCAATTGAGTTTGTTTTGAATCTAACCAAGGTGCCCGATGTGAATTCAACCAAGGAGCCTTCTGTTAATCCAACCTCGGAAGATGATGTGAATCCAACCAAGGAGCCTATTGTGAATCCAACCAAGGAGTCTGTTGTGAGTCCAAACTTGGAGCCTGATGTGAATTCAACCAAGAAGCCTATTGTAAATCCAACCAAGGAGCCTGTTTTGAATCCAATCAAGGAATTAGGAAAGTGAATCTTCAAAATCCCCCCAAGATTACTGAACATTTACGTATTGTACTGCATAACCTCCACAGTCTAGCACTTCCCAAACCAAATGTTGCCACCTGTTATTCTATAGTCTATATAATCTGAGCAGTCTAGTTTAGTTGCATTACAAGTTTGGCACATTTAAGAATTAGAGCAGCTAATTCCACAGACAATGTACAACCCAATTTATATAAGTATGTTTAAACTGCATTTATTACAACTTTACTTGAGGAGTAACTGAGAAGCTCTCTTGAGAAATTCCTTTTTTGCTTGATTTGCACAAACGGATGAAATGAGGAGAGGTATCCATTTTTTTGTGGATAAAAAAGTCTGCCTCTTGAGGAGTGCAAGTGGATTTCTGCCTGGGAAAAAAAATTTATTGCTTAGTGCAAAAGGGGTTAAGTTCAATTAATTAAAACGAAAACTAGGCCTGGGCATCGTTCCTGGGGAACAAATGTTCTTTCATGAGAACGAACGGAACGATCAAGAACGATCCCAAAAGAAAAAACGCATAGAAAGCGGTTTTAAAAATATTGAAACGATTTGTAAAGTAACGGAAAGGAATGGGAATTGCTTGAAAAGAATGTTTAAAATCAGGAACCCGTTCTTATTATCAAGAATGCGTTCTAAGTCGGGAACGCATTTTAAATCAGGAATGTGTTCTAAATCATCTAGAAATAATTAACAATTAAAATATTTTTTTTATTTGACCAACTGGGATTGAAAAAATAATAAAAAATTAAAGAGTTATGGGCGATACAATGAAAATATTTGTGAAAAATCGAGATTTTTGGAAAAATAATTTTAACAATTTGTCTTTTTTCATCTCTTGGAGGTTGATTTTGATATTTTAAATCATGGGATGGGATCGTATTCTCCAAGATCTTCTGCTACGTTTATTGCCATTTAAAGTTTTTCTAGCGTGTGGGAAGCCATAATTAAAAATTCTTTTAAAATAACTTTGTTCGATTTATATGGAAATATGTGAAAAAAGTCATATTATTGACATTCTTAGCAGAAATGTTTTATAGCATGGAAAAGATGCTCAGAGCCATGAACAATGCAATGGAAAAAAGAAACGGCAATAACTTGAAAAACGAAATGGCAATTGAGATTTAAGTAAATTTTTTTTTTCGCAAAAAAATATTTTTTCACCGAGAAATACAGAAAATGACAATTTAATTGAAACTTGATAAAATAGGACCTCTTTCAAGTATTTCTCAACCCTCCAAGGCAAAATCCAATCAGCCGGCCGCCCGGGGGTGGGGAAGGGGATGAAAACATTCTTGACTAAGAACGTAACAAAGGGGATGGAACCATTCTTCGACTAAGAACGCCAAGAACTGAACAGAACAATTCAAAAAAAAGAACAAGAATGGAACGATCTAGCTGAAGGCCCTCGTTCTAGAATGGAACAGAACGATTTAAAAAAAGTCGTAATGTGCTCAGCCCTAAAGAACACTTATTTGTTTAGTCACAATGTTTTAAAGACTTTTATCAAACTTCAGAACTCTCACATGCATCATCCAATTAATCTCTGACTAAAATATTTGTCTAAAAATTGATCCATTTATTCAATATATCCGATATATTTTGCTGTTCTTGTTCAATTTTTAAAGCACACTATTAGATTACAGCATTATTTTCACTTTGAACTTTTAGCACTTTAATGTCTTGGTTTAATTCTTTGTTTAGCTTCAGATTAGATTGTTTTTAAAGGTATAATGCTCATGGGCAAAGACCACTGCACCTAGAATAACAAAATAAATGGAAAAAATAAACACTTTCAAATTTAATTATTCAAATAAAAACACTAGGTCTTTTATTAGATAATTTTTAAAAAATGTGTCTGAAATATCAATCTATCAAATTTCCCCAGGTTTGGACACTTTACGGACAAATTATTTTTAATTGACTTCCTAGGCTTTATTCTCTTTATATGCAAATATCTCCCAGCTTAAGCTATTTGAATTTACCTGTAAGTAAGCCTATAAAGTATATGATGAAGCAAAGATAAAAGCTCTCCATGTACAAGGGTTCGGGTTCAGTTTTAGTCTCTGTCACTTTCAGAGCTCTTCCGTAGTGAATTTTTTGGAAATGTTTCATCAGTCCTGAAAATTCATATGAAAAAAAAATAGGTAGAATTCTTTTCCCTATAGGATTATAAAGTCAAATGATCAAATGAATTGATATTAGATAATTTATGAATTATGCAAATATCATGCATGAAATGTTTTAAGAGATGTCTATAATAATCATGATGTTCCACAAATTACAAAATTTTCAATTCATAATATTTCAAATCTGTTAACTAAACCAAACTTTAAAAATATTACCTGAATCAGTCAGCTGTGTGATAAATCTTTGAATAGTTTCTAAATATTCTCCTTCCCTCTTGTAGAGCCAGCCATCTATTGTTTGATGGAGAAAGATACCTCCACCCTCATTGTTTGTGGATAGTGAAACAGTTACCTTAAAACAAAGTTCACATTTGTTTTGAATTTAGTTCTGAAATGATAATGTTATACAATTAAGTTAATAATAAATCAATTTATTTCCTGAAGTTGCCAAAGGAATTGAGTTTTAGTAACATTTTGACTAAAAACTTATTTCAGACAAAATTTAAACCTACAGAATTATGACCATATTATTAGGTCGTTTCAGGGAACATTTCTTTGAAAAGCCAGAGTTTGTAACGGAGGAAAATGCTAAAGATTCTTTTTCTTTTAAATCATTTTAGGCTATTGTTCCCCATACCCAATTGATTTGGCTTGCCGAATTTGAACCAATTGCTTGAAGTTTATCAAGAGAAATTGAGCCCCTAGAAAAATTATAAATACGATTTTAAAATGTTTAAAAGTGTTTTTTTTAATGAGCTTGAATTAACAATGTTTTTTTTTAAACTGTTCTCCAAGAAAATTGATCCAAAAATATTTTTAGTTTATCCCCTGTAATCATATGCATTGCTTTTTTACATAAATAACAATTACCACAATAAGCAAGTAAACCACGCACCTCCATAAAAGAGGCCAAAACTTTAAACAAGATGAAAATTGTGCCTAGGACTCAATTCCTTTGGGCTCTATTCAGTCGTTTTTACGTTTGTTAGTTACTGATAATTAAAGAGACAGGCAGACAAGCTAAGTACATAGTTGTTAAATTCATTTCAATATGTCATGTGGAATTTGTTCCTTGTTAGTTCTATTTTACATAAGAAAGTTTTTAGATGATATTCTAATACAATTACATTAAGCTCAAAAATGCAAATTTTTACCCTTTATGAGGATCAAATATGTAAATATTACAGACAAATTCTTTTTCATAAAAATTTGTTAATAAGATCTAACCTTGCCATCTTTAAGCTGCTGTTCTGTAATCATATGTTTCATTGTGTTTATATCAACTACAACGCAATGTCCTCTATTTGTGATGGAATCTGCCTTTTCTAATTCACTAAAAGGGTTTGTTTACAAACAACTCTTTTCTAATTAAATAAGTGTTCGTTTTCTCAAAGCACTGTTCAAATCAAGATTCCCACCATCAGAAAGAAAATTAAGAAAATAGGAACTAATTGATTCAGTAGGATTAGATATTGCTCAAAGATATTTTGCTGAATTATTAAGATAGATTAAAGGGAGTGTTCGCGAAAAATAAAATGGGGTTTAGGCTAACTTCTATTTGTTGCGTCTGTAAGGTAAAAATTGTTAAAAGTGACTTATAATGAAAAATGTAGCGTCCATACAAATTCAGAAAGTTGCAATGTACGACTCGTATCGTAAAAAAATCAATTTAATTTCAAAACAAATCATTCAGATATTACAACCTAAAGTCATCAAGTATTTTTCAACGTATTTGTATATAGTTAATATTTCATAATATTTGTTATTTGTTTTATATACAATGCACTTAAAACGACTTTTTCTGCTAGGCATCTCTGCCACGTGTAATCATTAAGTGCATCGAGAGCAGAGAAATCTGGGGGCCAACTATTTCTTCAGCATGAGTCGTTTTTAACAATTTTCTCTTTATAGACGCAACCGATAGAAGTAAGATTAGTTGCTATCAAAAGCGATTATTTTTCACTGTAAGCCTAAACCCTCTTTAAGTTTTTGCAAACACTCCCTTTAACAGGCAGAGAACTTAAATGCAAGTGACCAGAAAAGAGAGCTAGATGAGCTAAAAGCACAGCATTATAGAATGATATATTAGGATTCAGTTAAAACCAATAATATGTATTTAAAAATGCAATGGTCGGCGTTTATAAAAATACAATGAACGGTTTTAAATTCTTTGGACAACCTTGAAAAAACAATATTTTTTATGCTGAAGCTGAAGCTTAAAAGAATCCTATCTCTTTAATAATGCTAGCTCTCATCTCAACTAGTCCTCCATGCCAATTTGCTTTCTTTCTTAAAACAATTACTGTCAATTATTACCAAGTGCTTTTTCACTAGAAATATCTTAAATGTTTTCTTAACAGAAACCTTTTAAAAGTAAAATGTAAAATCTAATGGAATGTTCTATTCTACTTCTATATGGTTGATATCCAAGATTTATAAAAATATGAATTTTGTTGAAACAAACATTTCAATTATACTGGACAAAAACCTTCCCTAGAATTATGTAATTTTTTTCATTTATTGGAAAAGTCAAAATGCATATATAAAGATCCGAAAAGTTTTGTCAATGGTTACTTTGTATATTATTACACAAAAAGGAATAACAAAATCTGCTTCTTGTAGATTCATAATTACAAGTGTACAAGTGTAACAGTGTAAACTGCCATCTAGTTAACATTAAAGCTTTTATGCCTAAAGCCTCAGATTTTCCAAAAATTACAAGAAAAGAAATTAAAATCATATTCTATTAAAACATTTGTTTTCTTACTCACGAACAGCATAGCGCCCTTGTTTCCTGAAAAAACGTTTTGTTAATTTTAAGCTATAAGTTAAAATTTTCTTTTAACTTACAGACTGAGTCAAAAATAACTAAATTAAATGATGTCTGTAGGTAAAAAAAAATATAAAAATTTAATTCAAAATAACAGTATTTTGAAAGGAAAATTTTTTAAAAAAGGACATGAAAGTTATTGTTGGTATTTTTACTTTAGTCCATTGAAAACATTGAGGAAATAGGTTTCTTTGTTTTTGTTATGGTAGGAAATGTGTATCTAAAATAGAAATTTGTTATGAAATTAGAAAAGAATTATCAAGTTTATTTTATTTTTAAAATTAAGGAGTTTTAGATTAGAGAATATTTTTTTGGGGCTAATTACAAGCTAGTTTTTGTTAAATCTCTTTCGCAAAATTTTTGTTCAGCAAATGAAAAGAAAATTTAATTTAATTTTCCGAAAGTTTTTTGAAATTTTTTTTACAAAGTTTTTATGGACCTTCACATACTTTCGTTGAAAATCCAATTTTTTAGTAGTTATTTAGGATAAAACCATTTCTGCAAAACTATTCGATAGATCATTTTTGTGAAAAAATTACTTAAATGTAGAGATTTCTTCTAAAACGAATTTTAGATTTATTTATGATTTTTTCAATTATTTATTTCTATTTTCCATATTAACCTTTCGTTTTGATTGCGTTAGAAACTGTTCCATTGAACTTATTTCTGGCTCATAATCTATAGCCATTAAGTTTGCTCTATATAAATAACAGAAAAAATGAGAATATTGAAACCATTTATATAGGGTAAATCAACTAAATTGTAAAAGAAGTAATTTCTAATGCTATAGGTGTAATAAATATCAGGTTATTACATTATTACATTATTAATCGATGTTTGTACATAACAAAACCATTTATTCATTTGAACTGCGTTCTATATTAATTTGTAGCATGTTTGGCTTAATCTTGTGATATATATGTTGTATTCTCAATTGCAACTATTTCTGATTGTGCTGTAATACATAACATAATTTGCCTTAAATCATGTGAAAAAAAACAAAGAAAAAAGCAACAACAATATGTTCGTTTTTTGTTGAAGAAACGATTGTTTGAAAAAAAAAGTTTTTAACATTTTTAAATGTAAGTTCTGATTCATTTTTGGTTGGTTTCCTCTCCTAGATAGTATTTATTCTATTTAAAGATGCCTATTTTCAGGAGTTTGTCTCGTCAGGAGTTTGTCTCGTCAGGAGTTTGTCTTTCAGGAGTTTGTCTTTTCAGGAGTTTGTCTTTCCGGAGTTTGTCTTTCAGGAGTTTGTCTTTCAGGAGTTTGTCACGGCGCCAAAAAAGTCTGACAGTGCCATCTAAGTTAAAACAGAGCCAGCATAGGATAGGGTCAACCAGACTTGCCAAATGTCCCTAAGGCCAGTACAAGAGGGTGGTCCTTTTCAAATTCAAATTGACCCTAGTACACGTTGAGGTTTTCACTGCATTTAATTATGGTATTCTAAGTCTGAAATTGGTGCATTGACAAATTATACTGTAATCAATCTTCTAATAAATTAATGTCAAATATAACAACTTTTATGCAAATAAAGTATATCTCCTGTTTTTGGTATGACCAACAAGGTTATAGTGTGTAGAGTGATGATGTACACTGATCCATTACTAATTGTATAGGCCAGGAATTATGACTGAGAGCGTATTGCATATTTAATTAATATAAGAGATTCTGGCCTAACCTATAGTTGTGAACCATACCCCTAAAATTACCCTGTTGTAAGGTCGTCTCTGACAAACTGTACCTCTGTTGGACCCTCCATCCACTTACCAAACCAAACATTTTCAAGGCTTTTGCGTAACTATAAACAAAAACCTCATGGAACTCAACGAAAAGAACCAATTTAAACATGATTTTCAGTGAATCATTTACAAATAAACAGTGAAATTACTTTAACCAGTTAAATATTTTTTTTCAGAAGGATTAAATTGCTTTAGACTTCAGTACAAACAACTTTTCGCCGTCCTACAGTTTTCTAGATTGTAAGTTCCGTATACTTAATTCACTTACTTTTAAGCCTTTGTCCAATTCTCAATGGTACATGTTTCTAAACCAATTTATAATTTCACACAACTGTTTAATCTTTATTAACAATCATTATTTATACACATGTACGTTAATAACAATTTGTATTTTGTTGTAGGAAACCTTCGTTACTGAAATATACATTTTCAAGAAGTTGTTCTCATCTATGTATGGCCGGTAGAAAAGAGTGTTTTCCTAGCCAATTCGGCTTATTTCCCTCTTTCGAGTATTATTCCTTTTGTTCGGCTCACAATAATATCATTATTAGTAAACAGCTAACTGAGCACACAGGTAAAGAACTATCATCCCCCTTGGGTATTACGCATGAATGCATGAATTAACTATTATTCAGAATGGAAAATATTTAATAATTTCTAACAAGAGGAGGGTAGGGGGGAAGGTTATCCCTTTAAAATAATTATGATAGATTTGTGCAATGCTTACATTTAAGTAATGTATACTTATTGACATAACCCTTACTATTATTTGTTATTGTCATCATAATCTTACTGTAAGATAGAAGGTATGCATCTAGAAGCACCAATAAGTAAAAAGAAAGAACAGAAAATACAGTTACTGCTGTGACCATTATCCAGACCTAATATTAATATAAATTAAGATGTTTATGACTTTATTTACTGTCAAGGTTTTTTTTTAAATTTCTGATTCAATACTTATTTATATATAAAAATAAGATAAAAAATGAAAAAAATACTTTCCAAATTACAATGTAACTTTTTTACTCTGAATTTCAGGAAAAGTACATTTTTTTATTGCTATTTTAAAACAAGAAAGAAAAATTTATAAAATTCTTTAACTTTACCTCATAACTAAATGGTTGAATGATTTGAAGGAAGTTAGTTTTTTTTACAGGCAAGGGACAAACTTTAAAATATCATCATTAAATATCAACATTTACAAGACAGAAGAAGATAAACTTACTTAATGTTGTTCCAGAATAAGAAACAGGAATAAAGCTAACTTTGTCAAAAAATTTTGTATTATTGGGGCCATAGAATAATAGGTTGTTCTGATATTGAATGTAAGCAAATATTTCGCCATCTGAAAATTAAAAATATCATTAACCTCTTTTAAAAAAAATATAATTCTTTATTATTCTTTTTATTACTTAATTTTTTTATGAACACAATTACATGAAGCAAAAAAAACTTAAACGGTAAACCATTCTAAAAAATAAAGTTATTCTCTTTATCAGTTTTGCATCATCAATCTATTGTGTTTGATGTATATAGATTTAAAACATATGACAGTTATTTTAATAATAATTAAAACTAATTCCCAACAGTTAATGATGTCTTGTCTTCCATTTACACAATTCAAAATTTCTTATTTTATTTTACAAGAAGGTTGAGGGGAATATATTCTGGCCGGAGGGTTGGGCACTGATGAACATGACATTTGCACAGGCTGATCCAATTAAAGTGCAGAAAGGATAGCACTAGTAAGCAAGGAAAAGTTAAGTAGGAAAATTTGAGAGAAAATTTTTTATGGAGCCAATGAACACAGAGAACAAAAAAGAAAGGAAAGGATAGATGGAAGAGAAAAGACAAAGGAAACAAAATCAATTCTTAAAAGGAAAAAAATTCCTTATTTCTTTCTTTTTACTTTTTATAACTGTCTGAGAAAAGTACAAAAGAACATATTATGTTTGAAAATCCAGCTTTCTACAAGTTGTTGGCAAATCAACGCTACATGTGATTAACAAAAATCATATCATTAACCAAACCAAATAGTTAAGCCTAAAGAAAAATAGGAAGCAAATAAGTGTTCACTATGGTTTATAGGGTTACCCATAGTCAAGTTTTTAAGACAATGGCGCAACACAAAACGTTGGGGTGTATGACTTTTAACTAATCTTGAGGAGAAAAAATTAATAGAAAGACTTTGATAACAAACTGGAAATAGATTTTTTGATATTTTGTTTTTATTTGTATGTGTGAGTATTGAATGTAAGCAAATATTTCGCCATCTGAAAATTAAAAATATCATTAGATGAGACAATACTGTAGAAGAATGATAAAAGTTTACTAAATTGAATCAACTTCCCAAGTCTATCCTAGCCACAGTGCTCAGCTCCCTGACTGTTCTAGCCTCGGGGCTTGGCCCCCTATCCTATCCTTTCTGCAGCGCGTGGCCTGAGTTGTAGCCTGTGGCCCCTCAGAGGGCCTAACCTAACTTTTAGGAAGTTGCACATTAGGAAAATTGATACTTGGGGAGTCGCCCTCAGGAAAACCCCTTTGGGAAAGTATCTAACACCGATATTATGACAAATGTTACATGATTCCTTGTAGCATATATATAAATCAACTTCTTGGAAAACTATTTAAATTTTTCTTGACACCTATGACAATAAGAAATAGAAACTAAAACAAAAAATTTAGTTCACATTAGCAAACATTTCGTTCAAATTTTTGAACTTTTGTTAAAAATCTAGTGTTTTCACAAAACCTTGGGACAAACCATTTTCAAGAAATTTGTCGAACCTAATTTCACAAACTTTTTTGGTAAGATATAGAAGTTTTGAATTTCCGTTGAAAAACATATATTTGTAGAGTAGTTACAAAAAAAATGGCGTCAAAACTGTTTGGTTGAAGTCTAAGTACAAACAAATGCTTGTTAAGTCGGTCTATTTACTCAATTTACTAATTTTAACATCCCTTACTCAAAGCAGTCGTTAATATTTTAAACAAAATATTTTATCCAAGATTCAAATCAAACATAATATTTCAATTCTCTCTACTATACAAGCTCGTCATAATGTCTGCTACTCTATTCCTTGTCTAAATGACGCACTTCCGGCTTACATTCTCAACTTCCTGGCCAGGAACAGCTGATTCCATTCAGTTTTTTTTCAATTTGCCAAGCAAAGAGGAGCTACGCTGAATTTTAACCTTATTTTATGTTAGTATATTTACGTGTTCATGATGGATTCTGGAAGATTGTGTCTGCTCATTCGCACCTTAGCGTTTTAGTTTTGTCTTGATAAACAGGTAGAATTGTCCCCATCATTTGGGATTAATATATAGCTTGTTAATAGCTAGGCTTGTGTCCCTGTGTGGCATTTAGAGCCGATTGTCCCCATCATTTGGGATCAACATATAGCTTGTTTAATAGCTAGGCTTGTGTCCCTTTGTGGCATTTATAGCGGATCGTCCCAATCATTTGGGATTGATTAATATCTTGTTTGATAGCTATGCTTTTGTCCCTGTGTGGCATTTAGAGCACTGTATTAGTGGCTGGATTTTGATAGCTAGGCGTGTGTCCCTGTGTGGCATTTAGAGCCTAGGATTTAGTAGTTCTGGTTGAGTTTGACAGCTGACAAACCTGGATAGATACATTCCCAGAAATTGTTTTGGAGTAGGTATTTACTACAAAACTGATGGCAGCGGCATGAATCAAGGAACCCAGATTAGATGTAAATGCCTAAACCTCCAAGGAAGACAAATCAAGTGAGTACCTGGTTCATCAGGGTACTGAGAGAAACAAGAACAGGGGATATCTTTGAAGACGAGACAGCAGCAGCAACACTGGATACTGTGGAATCATTGTACCCTAGGCTACCTAGTGAGGACAGTTCAGAAATAGTAATGAGCATGACAGAAGCAGGAGGAGAGGGAAACCCCCTTACAGCAGAGTTACAATTACAAATTGTAATGCAGAGACTAGAGAAAATGGAGCAAGATAAAGGAGCTATGGAGGCAAAATTTGAAGCAATGCAGGAAGACATAGAAGAGGAAAAAACGAAGAAAAAACAAGAATCGTATGTGCATGGAAAAACAATGCAAAACCTGATCCTATTTTAATAGTAACAGCGATGCTAGAGAAACCAAAGATCACAGATGCAAACCAGAAAAGTAAGTAGTACCTAGGTGATAAGTGGAGAGGCAAATGAGGACAACTATGAGAAACTAAGTAAATTTGAAACTGCCCTGGTGTGAAAAATTGGAAAATCATTTGTACAATCATGAGTGGTAAATAATACCAGATGAGTGAATAAAGAAAATGTTGCTGGCGTGTAAAACAGGAGGGGCCAGACAGGAGATAGTACTGTTGCAGCCTACAGGAGAAGGGATAGCATTTGATATGTATGGTAAGGGAATTCAAAGTACGTATTTTTAACAAAGAATCTTAGAACATGGCTGAAATCAATTATCTCTGTATATGGGAGCTAAAACTTTTTTTTTGTAAAAATCACAAACGAATGTATATGATTCTTTAAGATTCTTTTTGTGAACATCTTGTGAACACTATATGCGTATTTTTTACGTATAGGCTCAAGGTTAAGACTACGCCTTAAAATCTAACTTTGAAATCTTGAAAAGATCATATGAACAGTTGTAGCCAACCCTTGAGCAGCTCTGGAGTTTCAAACCAACTCTGTACCACCAAAAAAGGGATTTTTTTAATATTCCTAAATCAAAATAGAAACATCATTTTCGGACCAAGTCCTGAACCAGAAAGCTCCAGGATCTAGGATTCTTCTAGCTTCTAGCAGCTCCCCTACAGCAGCAGCCTTCAACAGTTCTGCTCCAGACAGCTCCGTGTTATAAAGATTCATTAATACCAGCAGTTGAGCAGCTCCCCAAATCCCCCTACAGCAATTAACTCCATAATTTTATAACGCTCCCATATTTTCCGTAATAAGTTTTAATAAACATTTCAAACCCCACCATGTATCATTTAATTAGACCCAAGGTCTAATAGTATAGAACAGGAGAGTTCTTAACAGAATTATTACAGAAATTCTCAAAAGAAAATGACAAAGAAGGCAGAAGACTAGAAAACAACAACAGAAGAATAGAAGATCCCAGGAGATATTATACTAACAAGCTAAGGTTATGGATCCTGGTATATGCTCCAGAATTCAAAACTGCAATGATTTTAGGGTTGTACCATGCAGAACTGCGGAAAGCATTTTTACAGTTTATGCCTGAAGTACTGGAAGAGGAGAGCGAAATTAAGGAAGTACTGGATCATCATGAAATGGCAGGGTTAACAAGTTCATTTAATTTTGATGCAGAGAAAAGAAACATGAAAACGAATGAAATTTGGAGGTAAATGTGATGCCGGGATTAATGTTAGACAAATCAGACTATGAAGATGTCATCACAATTCAGCCAGAAGATAGCTGTTTCTTCTGCAAGAATTCCGGTCATATTAAAAGGGATTGTAAGAAGTTTATGGTGTGAATAATCCAGATAAGTTTGCAAAATGGAATAAGAATAATTCAATCAAGAAGTATGAGAGTTACAGACAGAACAGAAATAACAAGCAAACCGGAAGTAACAACAGGAGAAATGATTGTTTTTCCTGATATAATTGTGAAAAACAGGACATTACTCAAAAGATTGCAGAGAGAACCAGAGTAACAGAGCAGGAGGTGACAAGAACAAAGGAGGCGGAAGAGTGGATGAGTTAGAGTTAGCGGACAGCTGGCAACTTCAGAGATGAAGAAATTTAAGTTAGTAAATAATGATTTTAATGAATTAAATAAACTTTTCAAATCTCGTAAATGTCTGATCTATTAATGACATGTTAAATGAGAACTTTAAGTTAGAAGAGGAAGGTTTTCAATAAAAATTATAAAATTAAAATGTAAAGTAAAATTATAATTTGAATTTCTCAAAAAATCTTTAAGAAGGAGACTGAACACATTTTAGCGTATTTTAGCGGCATTTTAGAAAAAAATGTTCAATTGACAATCCCCCCATTGGTGTACATTGTACCTCTAGAAGCACTAGTACATTTAAACCATATTTTTATAAATATGTAAAAAAATTTATAATGGGGCGGGTTTCAAAAAGTGTTTTCTAGGACAGAACCAAGTGATGTTATGCGTCAAAACAATGGATCAATTACGGAAAATTGACCGTAAACTCAAATAAATTAAATTGTTATTGTTTGTTTATATTTTCAGAAACTTGTGCTTTGCCGTGTAGCATAACCAAAGTTCGCTACGAGTTCTCTCCAGTCACGACACTGGAACCGGAAGTAGGGGAGAGGAAACTGGGGTCAGGGAGAAACATGTTCATTCCTGCTGGAAGCACAAAAATAGTGAAAGTCAGAGTAGAAGGAGATTGGAGTGGAGAGGGTTTTGTAGAATCCAAGCAACCAGAAGAGCAAAATGTATGAACCAAGTTCAATAATGCGTAGATGAAGCAAGACCCAAGTTTAAACCAGGAAGAATTGTACTTAAAGAAGGAGTTGGAGACTATAATTCAGTCCCGCATACCATCTAGCAGGGTTCACATACACTTAATATTTGGCAATGTTTTTATCAATTGGAATAAAACATACAATAATAATTGTATCTTTAGTTGTGCTAGTTCTGCTAGTTATGCATTTAGGTACCTTCCCACCTACCAGACTTATGTCAGGTATAAAAACCCAGGAAGAAAATTAGTGCTTCCAGAAACTATCTATCACTTGTCAGGCAAGGTGGAGATGAGTGCCACAATATTCACCTCGATCAACGCTTGTGGTGCCTATCACTTTATTAAGATTGAGGAAGGAAGTAGAGATTGTACAGCATTCATCAGCTGGTTTTGAACCTTCCGCTACATATGTATGCCATTTGGCTTATCCAATGTAGGCAGTGTGTATTCCCGGATGCTGGACCTGGCCATGGCTTATCTACCTGCAGAGTTCTGGTTGAGTTACCTGGACAACATTCTGGTGTATTTAACAGATCCGTGTGGACAACTGGAGCATCTGAGGTAGGTAGTAGCTCATACTCAAGCAGGGATACAGATACAGCCAAAGAAGACCAAGATTTTTCAATCAGAAGTATAGTATTTAGGACATTAAGTTAGTAAGAAGGGAGTGCAGATGCTTGAGGACTATATCAAGAATGTAAAGAAATAGCCACGCCCAACTAGCTGCAAGGAGATATCCTCATTCCTGGGATTTACAGGATGTTATAGAAGTTTTATTCAAAGGTACTCAGCCTTTACAAACAGCATGAACGCAAGGAAGAAGGCCTTGAAATTTGAATGGTCAGAAGACATGGAGAAGGATTTTAAGGAGTTGAAAGCTGATAATACAGCAGGAAAGATTGAGGCATATCCAGACTTTGACTCAAGAGAGCCTTTTATTCTCACTACAGACTGGTCTGCTTTGAATATTGCTGGTATACTGTCTCAAAAACAGAACAGATTGGAGCGTTTTATCCATCAATAAAGAGAGAGATACTGGCTTTAGTGAACAGTATGGTGTGATGGAAGCATATCCTGAAATACTGGCCTCATTTTTTAGTTTACACAGTCTAAAGTATATTGTAAGCATAAAATCGGATGAAAGCATTTTTCAACATTGGTTTGCAGATTTGGCCCAGTACGAGTTCATCGTGATACACAAGAAGGATATCGAGAATGTGAGCACAGATGCATTGTCAAGATCAGATCCCTTAGATGTACCAACAAAGGAAGAGAATGAAGAATACCAAGCAGACAATGAAGTAGGAGAACTCAAGATGACATATGCTACAGATCTAGAATGAGATCCAGCTGAGATAGCTAAAGAGAGGTGGAGGCTTGCCGGATATTGGCCTGCCATGCTCAGCATTAGTCAAGAAACAAGACATGAGATCATAGAAGGAAACAAGTTAAGGAAACTACAAGAAGGTGACAAAGTCTTGAAGGAAGTTATTCAATGAGTTGTAGAAGGTAAACCACCACATGTGCTTGAATTAAGAGGCAAAGTACAAGATTTGATTGATATGAGGCAGATCTTCAATCCTATGCTGTTCATGATGAATGATGGGTCTGGATCCAACAAAACCTTACAATTCTCTTTGCATTTGCCTACCAGAAACAAGGTTGAAAGAAGGGTTTCAGATCTGCCATGAAGGAATGACGTCCGGACATAGAGGAGTGGCATGTTAGACAAGTTTCAGAGAACCTTCTTTGTTTTATCAACTCAAGACAAGATAAGAAGACTAGTAGAACATTGTGATATCTGCCTTACCAAAGAGAGAAGTATCAAACCCAGGATGGGACCTCACATTTGGAGTACAGTGGGGAATGTTGGAGAGAAAGTGTTTATCAATCTGGTATCATTCTCCAAAACAGTAAGAAAGAATTGTTATTTGCTGACAGTACAAGATGGACTCACAAGATCCGCCAGTGCTTCTCCGATTTTTAACGAGGAAGCTGGTACAGTGGCAAGAGTCTTAATTTGAGAGCATTTCAGCGTGTTAAGTCTACCAATCTAGATACATTCGGACAACGGCCGAGAGTTTATTAACCAGCTATGGTAAGAGTTATTTCAAGAATTGAAAATATTACATACCAAGACACCACCATACAATCCATCATTGAATATAGTGGAGAGATGGCAGGATGAATAGGATCTGGGTTTGAATACAATAGCACAGTGCATACTAACATGGTTCATTCTTTGCCATGTTCAGACAAGAAGCTACACTTCCTGTTAATTGGATATATCCCATACCTAAAGCTGACAGAAAAATGGAGTTATCAGAGTGGACTGAAGTGATGGAAGAAAGGATCCAGAGGGCTTATGCTGGGATGAGAGAGTAACAAAAAATCACAGTACGTCGGAATGCTCAATACTACAAACTTATTGTGTCCCAGTTCAAGGTTGGGTCCGGGTCTTTGATCCGAAGATTGTACCTGGAAGTTGCGACAAGTTAAGACCATACCAGATTATCAGAAAAAATAGTAATGACAGTGTACCAGCAAGGGAAACCCTGACTGGTCAGCATAGATGTATTAAAGGAATTCAGAGGAGATAGTGGAGTTCATGGATTTCCAACCAATCCGCCACATTCTGCAGTATTGGAAACAGATGAGATGAGAGAAATTCCAAACCTTATGCCAGCTCCTATTGTCATGTATAGGGATCCAACAGATGTATTTAGTACATAGGAAGGATGAAATGTCTAACAACGAAATGAATTAAGCAGTTGATCCACTTCCTGAAAACCAAGCAGAACATGAAGATGTAATTACGGATAACCATATATCTGTCGGGGTAGATGTCAGATGGGTAGGATGAGAGGCAAAAGACAAAAGTCAGAAGTTTTTGCTTATTTATTTAATGTTTCCTGCAGCTGTCAACTTATTTTTTCTTTACCAAATCATTGAATATAACATTCACAAACTATATTCACTATTTAGAGCAGAAAGCCAACTCCAACCTTTGGATATTCATGGTCCAAAGAGTTTCAGGTTGTCATTTACCCTTTGTGGGTAACTTACATCAATTTTCTATAATTATCTATTATCACAGTGTACATTCAGCTTTCAGAGAAGAAACAATTAGGT